>NC_081424.1:57260286-57410286 GCF_949786415.1 Peromyscus eremicus
AGTCTGGCTCTTCCACATGGTGGAGAGCTGGGCACAAGCCAGTCTCTTCCGTGCGCATGATTCCCTACCCACCTGCTGAGTCCTCTGCCCTAGAATTTAGTACCCACTCCCCAGCTGTACCCAATGGTGCTGGAGGTCTCTGTGAGGGTCTGGCAGGAAGCCATGCCGTGACATTGGGGGTGAGGGATGCAGCCCAGGGGACACAGACACAGCTCTGCTCCTCAAGAAGCAGGCAAGGACCCGGACGGTGGTGGCGCATGCCTTTAATCCCAGCACTTGGGAGGCAGAGGCAGGCGGATCTCTGTGAGTTCGAGGCCAGCCTGGTCTACAAAGTGAGTTCCAGGAAAGGCGCAAAGCTACACAGAGAAACCCTGTCTCGAAAAACCAAAAAAAAAAAAAAAAAAAAGGCAAGGGAGACTGATCTGTGTATTAAAAGATCCAAAGATCCACTTAGGATTGGAATATGAGTTATTCACTCCCTTGCCTTCTTGGTGACACCAGTATTATACTGTCACCCATGTTCCAGGAAACCATATGTGACCCTAACTACCTTATTGGCCAGTTATTGATGTTCGTATATATTCCCTATTAGGTTCTTGTTAGAAATTTACATACCAATCTATTTAAACTGGTTTGAGTTTTCTTTCATTTTGTTCTTACACTTGTGTTTTCAATGTGCCTATCTTGAATCCCAATCTGAACATTCAAGTTCAAACTTGGCCCAAATGGTAAAATAAAAATCAAACAAACAAACAAAAACCCTAAGGAAATCAACAAATTATTAACGTGCTCCCAATGCAGATGACATGTGACCAAGGCACCCGATGGTTGAGATTTGAAAATTGACAATGTTACCCTCATTGCCAAGAGATGAAAGGCACCTGGCAGACTCTGGTGGGTGCAGGGGTCAGTTACACGTCCATGAAGGACTGGAGAGTCTTCTTCCCCAAAGCAGGGGACAGAGCTGCATGGTGGCCCTGCACACCCCGGTCCCCCGTTGTTCTCACACGGTGTTTCTCCTCTGCTTCCAGGTGGAAATTGAGAAGCTGGATTACCATCATTACCTGCCTCTGTTTTTTGACGGGCTTTGTGAAATGACGTTTCCCTATGAGTTTTTTGCTCGGCAAGGAATCCACGACATGCTGGAACACGGGGGGAACAAGATTCTACCTGTCATCCCACAGCTCATTATCCCGATAAAAAGTAAGTGAACAGGTAAAAAAGCGTCACTCTGTCTCACACCACCACGTTTGACAACTTGCTAATTAAGCAGTAAAACACAACAGACCAAGACGATCCCCAGGCTGGTGGGAATTTTTATAAATTGGCTTATGAGGCCAGACAGCTGAAATCTCTGAAAATATTTCTCATCACTAATACTATACCAGGACTTAACCACAAACAAAACAAATCACGTGAGAGTCATGCTAATTTGAGATATTGCATGGCTGTGACGTAGTGTTCAGACACTAACTTGTCCATTCAGGGTAATGTGTGTGACATTTTATGTGTTCTCTACGCAAACTCCACATTCTTGTTAAACAGCACCTCTAGTTTTTTAAGTTAAATAGAAATACAATTTTGCCGAGTGTCTGTGAGGTAGTAAGAGTCTTAATTTCGGGATCTGGAATGCAGAAAATAGTTTTTAGCACAGGGACTTTTGAATCCACAGTGGGTTCCTGCAGTGACTCTCAGAGACAAGGACCGCTAGCATTTCTGTTTATAGTGTGAGAACATGTTCCTTTCTGCGGTTTGCTCAGGCATGACTGCCTCCAGCTTGCCAGAAAGCAGCCTCTCATGCGGCTTGCTGAGGTGTTCTGGGAGTTCTCCGGGCACCAGACGAGGTTTTGGTTGCTCTCCGTCTTGTCTGTCTTCCTATCTTCTGCTAGCACTGGTAATAGAATCACCATAGGCTTAGCCTGGTGTTCACCATGGAGACCCAGAGAGGTCTGCCTATCCCCAGACGGAGAATCAGGCCGTCACCTCTCACCAGTCACCACATACCCAGTGCAGCTTGGCTGTGCCTTTCACTGTCCTGCTGATTAAAATCAGGAGGTCGGAGCCTCCGAGAACTCCACAGAGGATGAAGTTCTGTCTTTTCCCTGCCTTGAACCACCCCGGGTATTCCCACCTGCCAGCTTTGGACTCAGCTGGCCCACAGCTCGCACAGGGTGACAAGGACCTTGCCTCCCCTCCTGACGTGCTGTGTCATCTCCTATCCAAGCCAACGGCTTCCCAAAGACTGGAAGGCCCTTTCCTGGGCTTCTAGGCTTTCGGGGCCCACCTTGATTGTCTCGGGTGTGCTCTGGCCACGTGGTGTGACCAAAGTGAGAAGAAAAGAGATCCGCACGGGGACCACTACCCAGCGCCTGGAGAACTTGGTTTTGCTCATGGTCATCTTTTGTTGATTTGAAGTAAGTAAGCAGCATTAAGATTTGGGACTTGAGTACTTCGGCATTCAGTTCTCATCACTACTCACAGAGTCAGCTCTGGAACTTTGTGGGCTGGCTTTGAACTTCTGGAGAGATGGTAATATACCAGCACACTTCTTCTACCCAAGAAGGGTCAAAGCTACCTCGTGTGAAAAGGAAAGCCCTTCAAATGGGCCCTGAGTAGCCGGCAGCGGCCCTTCCTCTCATCTGTCAGCCGCCTGAAGGAGTCTTTACAGGGCCCTCAGGAACGAGACAGAGGCCGAGCTCGCTCGAACCTTTCCTACTTAGGATTTGTTCTCTCCACCGGGCCATTGGCTTAGAGGTGGTCACTTCTAATTGAGATACCACATTTCTTCAAAGATGATATACAAGTCTCACAGAGAAACCAAAGGGGCCAGAATGTCCCCTCCAGGAACCGCCTCAACATTTCTTCCCACACCCATCTTAGAAGAACAGCAAAGTCCAGATCTTGGTCCTATGACTTAAAATAGATACTCTGTCTTCAGATGGGTACCTCCTTGAGAGGCTCCCACACTTCCTTGGTGCAGATACTGAGTGCAGAAAGAGTGTTCCTACATGATATTTAAATTATTTTTTACCATTAAAGCAGGCCAAATCAGAGAGATGACCCTAGGTGAAGGGACAGGTAATCTGTCTGATCTGTGTTTGAAGACACATAAATAAATTGAAAGAAGCAATGCGTTATGAAGATAAAAATGATGGCACTGACATACCCCAGGTCATTTGCTGATAGAAGAAACATTATTAAAAACTCAGTAAACATGATTCATCAGGGAAAATTGACAAAATAGGAATCTGATAGCCCAAGGTTCCAGTAGCCAGGACAATCTGTTCCTGGTGCCTGTCATTGCATGGCTCTCCAGGATGTGGTCACCATATACCCGTCCTGGTTCCTGTCACTGAAAGTCAAGCATCTCTCAGGGAGAAATGTTGGTTCACTATGCAGCATCTTGCAGGTTTCAGCCCAGGGTGGGAAATATGTGCATAAAATACATCTTCCAGGTAGAATTCTGGAATGAGGCTAATTGATCTAGAAACAGGCTGATGTACATAACTGGCATAACATGTAGTAGCTGTGTGTACCTCATTTTCAAACCACACTATTGGGATAATTATGACTTTGGGGGCAAAAATGAACCTTCTATCACCTGCTAGCTGTTCTAATTAGTATCTATGAAGGCAGAACATGAGTAACTCACTGTAGGGAAGAGAGGTAGGATCCATTCGCTCTGTGCATTCCCAGAATCCGGGATTTATTTTATTAAGTAATTACATAATTGTTAATCCTGTGATGAAACATGGATGCACTCAGTGGGTCTAGTATTTTCCAACTGAAAAAAAAAAGTAAGAATAGAAATATAGTTTTCTGCTTTTTCCTGTTCCTCCACTTGGGACCCCAGTTTTAACAGGCTTTAAAGAAGAAAGAGTTTCCAGGCCGCAGTGGTGCACGCCTTTAATCCCAGCACTCGGGAGGCAGAGCCAGGCAGATCCTGTGAGTTCGAGGCCAGCCTGGTCTGCAGAGCAAGACCAAAAATAACATGAAGAAACCCTGTCTCGAAAGACCAAACTAAAAAATAAAAATAAAAAAAGATTATGCTTTGCCAGGCACTATGGTGCACTTCTTTGTGAGTTTGAGGCCAGCCTGGTCTACTCAGTAAGTTCCAGGACAGCCAGAGCTATGTAGAGAGACTCTGTTATAATCTGAGCTTCCTCTGCCTGTGATTCGACCCCAGTTTCTCAAAGTATTCTCCATCTTCTTGTTGTTTCTGGTGATAGAAGCTTTCTTGATGATGTGTTTGGTTATTTATTTTTCCACTAATTTTACTGGAGAATTTCAACTTAGAGGCACACGTCTCTGGAGTAGACACTTTTCCTGCATTCTTTCTGTGAGGACTTGGCTGTTTTCTCTTCCTGCCTCAGAACTCCCAAGCAGTGTGTCCTGCCTCACAAGCTGACCCATTCCCTAAACACTTTATCTTCTGTTCAGTTTTCCATCTCTGCCTCACAGTTCTACATCCTAGAAAACTTCCTGAACTTTACCCCCAACCTTAAAACATTTTATTTTAGCTATTCTTTTTGTTTGTTTGTTTGGTTGGGTTTTTTCGAGACAGGGTTTCTCTGTATAGCTTTGCGCCTTTCCTGGAACTCGCTTTGGAGACCAAGCTGGCCTCAAACTCACAAAGATCCGCCTGCCTCTGCCTCTGGAATTAAAGGTATGCACCACCACCGCCTGGCCTATTTTAGCTATTCTTAACTTTGTTTTTTTCTCATGTTCTTTTTTTTTTTTTTTTGGAGCTGAGTATCGAACCCAGGGCCTTGTGCTTGCTAGACAAGCGTTCTACCACTGAGCTAAATCCCCAAACCCCATACTCTTTTAATTTTTCCCTTATGAATATACTTTGTTAGTCTCTTATCTCTCAATGCATATATTTTAGATGATTTTAGATCGTTTGTTCTTAAAAGGCATTTTTTTAGGCTTTGGGGTGAGAGGGAACAGTGCTCCATGTCCTTTTACTCATTCACTATAAATAAATTGTTCCTTTGTCAGCATTTAAGTTAGGCAAGAGTCGACCTGTTAGTTACTAACAGAGTCTGATGTCCAGCTGGATTTTGGCTGTAACATAAGCTGCAACAACTTGAATGAAGTTTGACTATTCTGTGTGACACCATTACACTATTCCATGTGACACCATTACACTATTCCGTGTGACACCATTACACTATTCCATGTGACACCATTACACTATTCCATGTGACACCATTACACTATTCCGTGTGACACTGTTCCCTCACCTGTAAAATGCTGCTGCTGTATGCATTAACATCTTCCTTCTGATTTATTGTCAGTGTGGTTTTATATGGTATATTTATATTTTATATGGTATATTTCAAAGGTTTGTATTCTCCAGTTTGATTCAGTCTTACGATTTGTACCGCTTTATTATATGATTAAATTGAATTTGTTTATTCTTCCACGTTCTAGAACAACATCTTTTTATTGACTAACTTTATTATTTGGCAGTCTCAGGCACGTATGTGATGAGTTCTGATTCCTCCCTTTCTGTTTTGGTGGAATAAGTCTGTCTGTCTGTTTTTGCTGCTTTTGCTTTGCTTTGGGTTCATATGTCCTAAGTTAAATATGTATCTCTAGGGCTAAGGATGTAGCTCAGTAGCAGAGCACTCAGCAGGAGAACTGAGAGGTCCTGGCTTCAGTTTTCAGCACCGCACACAGGAGAAACAGTACTCCACTTCAGTCCACCTCACCACATTTGGTGACCATAGCACACCAGGCTATGTCTCCAGTTCTGTGTGAATTTTGACTTCCTTCCATTCATTTTCTTTTCCTTTTCATTTGTGACTATATTATAAATACTTTGGTAAGAGTTTTTGTTTATTCTCTGATTCAAGGTACTACATTGAAATCGATGAACATTTTAGCATTGAGTTTTTGTTACTTAATTTGTGTTACCTTAACAATAGAGAATACAGCTTTTCCTAACTTAGATTTTCTTTTTTTTTCCCCAAACATGCTAGCATTTTCACTGGGCTCTAAAAAGCTGACCTGTTGTCATAGTCTAAAATCCCAGCACTGGGGTGGCAGAGGGAAGGGGACCAGGATGTTAGGGTCAAGTTCAACTTCAGCTCAAGTTTGAGGCTAGTCTGCACTATGTGAGAACCTGTCTCACAACAAAAACAACTTCACACAAAGAAACTGTCATTTTGTTATCATCCCCAGAAGATAAAAAGAAAGCCCATCCTTATGAGGAAAACCTTAAAGTACATTTATTCTTCTAAATTTGTTGATATGATTAAAATAATTTGCATACTATTCTCCTTTTAATGCCTGGGGAGTGGATGTACATGTGTGCTCGCATGTGTCTGTGTGTGTGTATGTGTATGTGTGTGTGAGTGTGTATGTGTGTGTGTGTGTATGTGAGTGTATATGTGTGTGCTCACATGTATGTATGTGTGTGTGTGTGTGTGTGTGTGTGTGTGTGTATGCATGTGGACTCAGGTTCGTAGAGCCCCATGAACAATCTCAGTTGAACCAAGAACTTTCAAGTAAGACTAGTCTAGCCATACAGCTTGTCCCAGGGATCTCCTGCCTCTGCTTCTCTAGGACTAGAATTGCAGGCACAACACCACACCCACCTTCCTTGAATTGGGTGCTGAGGACTGGAGCTCTGGTTTGTGCAGTAAGCGCATTATCTACTAAGCTCTCTCCCCGGCCCATGTTGCTTTCTTCTTCAGGAACAGATAAGAAAAGGACTGAGGAAAGTATATAAAAGCTTCTCACTGTAACGCCAGCTCTCAGTACTGCTCTCAGTCTACAAGCCTTTCCCCGGCTTTTCTAGAATTGTATGGGCCCGTCCTTCCAGCAGCGCTGGGAAGCAGCCACCTCATTCCCAAGCCCTCGGGTCCCTCCAACTCAGTCACGTCAGATGGGAGGTGTTATCATATCATGCTGTTTCCAAATGCTGGGGTCAGAATGTGAACCACAGCTGGGCCTCGGTGCTGTGTGTGCGTCTGCAGGTCGCCATTGCCACAGCATGCAAAAAGCATCCACTCAGCCAACCACACACCACTCGGGCCTAAGACAAAACTCAGAGAAAGCACCAAAGGTGGAAATCATATAAAACACGTTGAATAATCAAAATGTAAGTTGTGCTGGAAATCAGTCTTTAAAATGATAGCTGAAACATTTCTATTTTGAAATTAAGATGTGTTTTTATAAATAATCATGAGCCAAGTTAGAAATCATAATTATTTAACATGTTAGAAAGCATATTAGCTGTACAATGATAAAAATGTTGCATTAAAATCGCAAACATTCACAAGAACATTGCCTGAAATTAGATTCAAATATCTGCTTTTTGTACAATGTGGTAAGGCATTAACTTACAGGAAATATATGAAATGTATTTCTAAAGCACATTAAAGACAGCCAAACCAAGTTCCTGTCTCATCAGTTATAGAGCATCATAAGAAACCAATGGAAGAATGAATTCAGAGTGACTGTCAAGAAAATTAAGGTTGAGCAGATCAAAGCTCAAATGTTATTCCATGTCTTGAAACTAGCAGGAAAAGCCATTCATAGTTTTAAAAACAAGGAATAGGATTCTTTGATGATGATAAAGGAAATTCTCTCAGTTGGAATACAGTAGGCTTTACAATAGCAACCAGTCTCCCAAGCTCTAGGGCATAAAGCAGGGAGTGACTTATACCAAGTCAACCTTCTTCCACAGGTTAGTGGGGAGCCCCGGCACCACAGTCACTCAGGAACGCAGCCTGATGAACATTGCTGGCCACAGTACCCAAGGGATCAAGGGCTCTAGAGGGTCTCCCACAGAGAATGCAACAATTAGTCACCTCATCCTGAAAGTAACACCCCTCACTTCTAGTCACCGCTCATCAGCCAGACTCAGTCTAGGGCTTGTCTAACCTCAGCAGGGCCCGAGTGCAAAGCCACCCTAGACATTATGAATAACAAGTTTCAGAAGCTCTGTATCCTATTATGCTCTGTAGAAGACTGTCACTTCCAATCCTGGTGGACCGTGTACCCGTGAGCTGCCGGCTTCCAACTCCGCCTCCCTGTGGTGGACACAGTGAAGGTCTTTCATGTTGAGTCCTTTCATCTCCAGCTTGTGCTCATCATCTGGCCCATGGGGAGCTCGTCCCTGTGTGATTCTTAGCAGCCAGCTAGGGTGGGGTTTGCATGTAGATTTCTAATACAACCTGCTGCAAATCCCTTCCAAAACCCCTTCTCCATTTTCTCCCTACTGCCCTCTGATGATGCCTCAAGCCATGTCTCCTGATGCTTTCTCCTGGCTCAGACCATGTACCTTAACCCTAGGACAAAGAGCTTTCATCTCTCAGACGTAACTGCGTGCGCTCTGTGTCCATCTTGATGATATCCATGTGTTCCCAGCATGTGCAGCAAGTTCCATTGTCAGCTTCTCGCCAGCTCCCTGCCTTGGCCGGTGTGAACAGCAGTGTGACTGCTCTACAGAACTTACTTGGCTCTTTGCTGATTCTGTGCCTTCGCTCTTGCAGGAGTGTGCCTGCTGCCACCAACTCACATGCCTGAGCGCTAGGTAGCGTCAGAGCCCTGCTCCTCTCTCTCTCTCTCTCTCTCTCTCTCTCTAGCAGAATGTTGTAGCTTCTTCTATCACTTAGAATATAATGTGAGAAAGGACTCTGTCCCCACAGTATCTAGTGAGCTGGCTAGTGTGCAAGAAATATATCAAATATTTCCAAAATCAATATGATAAGGTGCATAACAGCTCTCCTCACTGAAATGTGTACAGACGCCGTTTTCAAACGTGTAATGTGGTCGTGTGGATGTGCTCATGCGATGGGTCTTACGTAAAAGTGCCTTGTAGAGACGCCCGTCCAGCAACCCCAACTAAAGACTGTAATGCTATGATGCTTCCTGTCTGTCAGAGGAAGTTGGGAGTAAATTTCTGTGATGTTTCTAAACTGCCCAGTGGGATCTTTTGCCTATGACCAGTGGTGTGCATTTGTGAGATGACCTCTGCTGGAAGGAGAGGTGACCCTGGCCACTCCAACTCACAGAAACAGTGCCAGTCTGCACGTGGCAGGGGCCTGAGATTAATTAATGGGGCCTCATTAATACACCTCTAATGAGCCAAGGTCACCTGGCTGATGGTGACACCAGGGCCACATACCCCGCTGACTCCAGGAGCTGTGGCTAAGTGGGAGAGAGCATGGTGACCCCAGCTCAGGAAGCTTGAATACTAACACTCAAAAAGCAAAATATTCTCCTTAAATGACATCCAGTGGACAAAAAGAGAAAAGAAAATGACCAGTCATGAATAGAATGTGAGAACCATAGCACAAAGCAAGAACCTGCCCTGACTTAAAGTCACCTGGGCTAAAGCCTCATGCAGACAGTCAGCCATGATACCATTCCAAAGTGTGTGTTGATTCAGGCTGTGACCTGCTTGAAGTTATATCATACTGTGAAAAAAAAATAGTGTTCTCCAATACCCTCCCTGAAGAGACTCCATTTTACAGGCAGCATTTGACTCCACCTGGAGTGAAAATTCCTTCGTAACTATGACTTACTCCTTAAGGACAAGCCACTGGTGCTCAGGACACAGGATGATTCTTGCACCTTGGTGGACACACAAATAACCCACAAGGTACTGCCTGTTAAGTAATGCATTCCTAAGGATAGAAGTGTACTGTGTGGTTTAATTGAAGAAAATGCACTCTATGAGCTGATCACATGAGTATCCTGAAATTATATCTGGAAAATGGGGCCTGAAAACTTAGTGAGCACACCAGAGTAAGAAAAGGGTCGAGTATCTTCACCTGGATACCTAACACAGGTGTGGTGATGACTTCTACAGAACCAACCCCTGACCACCTAGTGTGTGCATCAGTGGAGCCCACAGTCAGAGAACTCCCAGCCATCCCATTGGCTTCAGCTCAGCTTGATTACCCATTGTTGATGCAGCCCACTCAAATGGCTGCCTTCCTTCTGTCTGTTTGTCCACCCATCTGGACCTATCACCTGTCTGTCCACCTGTATATTCATCTGGACCCAGTCTTGCCCATTGCCTCTAAGAACCTCAATGATCCTGCAGCTCAGTTCTATAGCCTGACTAGATGCCAAGACTCAAGTCAAAACTGTGACCTCATACCTTGACCCTGGAGCAGCAGACCTCCAGCAGGGTTATTTACTTTGTTCCATCAGGGACTCTCCCTCTTGGTAGGGCCTCTGTGGGAGTCCCTGACCTCCAAGGTGGCCTTCTTTGGCCTTTGCAGCCATTCCATAACCCCTGCATGTATTTCCTGTGTGGTCTGAGAGTCGGTGCTGCTCCCAGTGAAACCAGTGCACCTCGTGGATGTGTTAAAATGTCAATAAAGTCTGACAGTGGAAAAGCACAAACATTTGTCTAAGTTTCTGAAACTGTGTGCTCAGAACAGCATACCTTGCTTTCTGAAAGCTGCCATGAGCTTTGACTCCATCACTGTGATTTTTCCATAACAATTCCTTAAGAATAAGCCACTGGGTCAAGGACAGCACAAGAAAACAGATGGAATCAGCTAAACTGGGCTCACAGGGGCTCACAGAGACTGGACTGACAACCAGGGAGCCTGCAGGACTGACCTGGGCACACTATGTATAGTTACAGTTGTGTAGCTTGGTCCTCCTCTGGGACTCCTAACAGTGGGAGCAGGGGCTGCCTCTGACTCTTTCACTGGCTTTTGGGACCCTATTCCTCATACTGGGTCGCCTTGCCCAGCCTTAAACCATGGGGAGGTGCTTAGTCTCACTACAACTTGATGTGCCATGCTTTGTTGATATCCATGGGAGGCCTGCTTTTTCCTGAACAGAAACGGAGGAGGAGAGGATTGGGGGATGGGGACAGAGTGGGGGGCGGGGCTGGGAGGAGAGGAGGGAGGGGAAACTGCAGCCAAAAATGAAAGGATAAATTAAAAAAAAAAAAAAAAAAGAATAAGCTACTGGTGCCCAGGACCCAGCGTGGTGGAGGCTTCCTGCTTAGTCAATGCGAGAGTTAGTTCACTGGCATTTTTAACCATCTCCTCAATGTCTAGCCCCAGTGTGCACCAGGGCATGGGGCAGTACCTCCTGACTGAGGAGACACTGGAAGAAAAAGAAGTACAGCTGTTAGGGGTGCAGACTTGAGACTCGGGCAAAAATCCCGCTTACCATTAACCAGCGCTGTAGTGTTAGACCATCTAATTCTTCCAACCCTTCCAGGAGACTAGAAATACCATTGTCCAGAGGTGTGAGGAGTCACAGGATTATGTCAGTAGAACATTACTGTGCCAAAACAAATTGGGAACTAGTGTGTGTGTGTGTGTGTGTGTGTGTGTGTGTGTATCTGTGTGTCTGTCTGTGTGTATGTCTTGTGTGTGTATTCCTTAGTTTCCTTGTCTTTGCAGATTCTCAACTTTCAGTCACCAAAATAGATGATAAGTTTTGATTCAGAAAGATGCACTGACTCTACAAAAGAGAATTTCAATGGACTGGTCGGTCCAGTGCAGACCTCTGAAGTGCCCCATCAAGGAAAGGTTAATACAAGACATCAACGTTTGATACTACTGGGATTCAGTTATTCACGTAGGAATAGCAAGAAAAAAGAGGAAATTCTAGTTCTCAATCCCTCTCCTAACTGTTAGGGGGTTGCTGATATTATTGCTTACTTGGTTTTGTTTGTCTTTAATGGCAGTGTCTCATGTGTCCCAGGCTGGTCTGGACTTGTGTAGCTGAGGAGGACTCCTGTCTCCACCTCCAATGCACCATCTCACTCTGTTGATGTGGTGCTGGGGATGGAACCCTGGGACTCCTGCATGCCAAGCACACAGTCAACCAAGCTATGTCCCAGCCTTCCATCTGTATGTCTTACACCAGCTAGAGCAGCCAGACACTGTCGTCTTCCTACGTGCTTCCAAATTACTTACCCAAATAATCACTCCTAAAATTGTACCAAAAATTGCTCTCAGGCTTAGAAGTGTGTGCTTTTCCTGTCCTTCATTGAGAAGGATGGGGGCTCCTGTATGTCCGAAATTGTTGTGTCCACCTACTTTTTATTTCATGTACATCCCTGAATTCCCTACTTTGCATAAGACCTGTACATATCATGTCCTTCCTGGCCATGAGTCCCACCTTCTAAAAGCTATGACAAATTTAGTGACCCTTTCTCAATAAGAGTGGGGAATGGACCAGTGCCTCTTAGCAGCAATACCCACTTGATACAATCTGATTTCACTCTGAAAGCAGTAGCAAGGCTAACTCCTTCCTTGGGCATCGTATGACATCCCACTCCTTCAAGATGAACCGAGTAGACATCTATGTACACAGGGGCAGGGTGTGCTGAGAGAAGAGCCCTGCATTGCCAATGACAGCACACACAAGGTAAGCTCACATCCAGCTGCCCAGCCACTGTACCAGGCCCTCAGTATGTGGGATACCCAGACCCAGCTTCAGCTACAAGAATGAAAGGAGTGTGTGGGTGACACAGGTCCTCACAGAGCCTTGAGAGTACAAAATCGAGCGTGCTGGTGACCACCTCTATGAGAGCATTTCAGAGACTGACTGATGCTTTTATCTGTTCAAACAAATAGTATTACTTATAAGAAAAATGAAATATTCAACACAAAGAAAGTCCACTTTCACCAAGTACTAAGTTGCATTAATGGTTGTAAACCAATACAAAAATTAAAATAAACAAATAAATGTACTAAAATAATTCTCCACCCTGTAGATAAACTGTTTTCTCCTTTACCAACTTGATGGCTGTGGAAGGTTTTGGTTGTTTCCAATCATAAGCAGTACTGGTTTTAGCATTCTTTCATGACTGAGTACACAGCATCATACTTAGGCTAATGCCCACGGGGTGAATTGCTGGGCTCAGTCTCACGTGCATTTGTGTGGCTCTGAGGAGAACTGCTGCATCTGTTTGGGACACAGCATCTGTTAACATCTCTCTTTTCCCAAACATGCTTCTGATCCAAGTGATAATATTTCAATGGCTATTTTTGCTAATATGCTATCCCAAACTTATTTTGATTACCAATGAGTTTGAATATTATAGGGTATTAGCTGCTCATTTGTCTATGTTAATACCTGTACTATCTGCTCACATTATTAGTCATTCTAATGGGATTATTTTACTGAACTATGACAGCTACTTGTATATTAAAGATATTAACCTTTATGGCATATGTCAAAAGTATTTTTTAGACTTCGTGTTTGGCTTTCATTTTGTTGGGTGTGTTTGACTCTAAGCAGAGATGATCCACAGAAATGTTTCTGTGTTTTCTGGTTCCGCAGTAGCAAATCATATCTAATAGTAGGAAATGTTCTCACTTCACAAAATTCATAGCGGTAATGGATTTTAGGCCTAAGAAAATTGTATGTGGAGCTTATAACCATCTAAGATGAATAAATTTTACCACTTTGACTTCAAATTATTTTTTCCTTATTCTTCAGCAATTTCTCTATATCTGTAAGCTCTGTCGTGTTGATTATACTTGAAGGTAGAAAGCTGTACAATAGAAATCCAATTTCCTGAATAGAAAGGTTCTATAATGTCAGTAGACTCTTCATGTTAGACCTTTCAAAACCCTGAATCTTGAGTTCAAAGTCCTCACTTACGACTTGCCAACAGCTGCAGAGGGATAAACACATCTCCCCTCATTCAGGCCCCAGAATCACATTCCCTTTATATCTGTTAGCACACTTTCTCAAAGGAAAAGACCTCCGCTTCCTACTCCGCCATTCCCAAATCATATTTCTTTAATTCCATTGGGAAACTAAGAACAAAAAGACTTGATGTTATGAATCAATTCCTCAAGAATGAGAAACAAAAACACATGAACTAAAATGGAAATGGGCAGTAAAAAAAATCCTCAATCCCCCTTGGGGCTGGGGCACGATGGTTCATTCAGGGATGTGTGGACAATGGCTCAGTTTGGGCTGGGATGAAGACAGCTTGAAAACCTGAGTTTGGTCCCCAGGACCCATATGAAAAGTCTAGTGCTGATACACTAGTAATCCCAGCACTGGGGAGGTTGAGGCAGGCAGATCTCTGAAGCTTGCTCACCAGACAGCCTAATCTACTCAGTGAGCTCCAGACCTATAAGAGATAATGTCTCAAAGCATTAGGTGACCACTCATGAGTAATGACACCCAAGGTTGACCTCTAGCCACTACACACGCATGCATGTATGTGCACATGTATCCACATATATATACACACACAAAAAAAGATAAAGAAAAAATCCTCTTAATGAAATTAAGGATATTTTTATACAGCACTCCAGTTTTCTCTCACAACTACTGTAAAGAAATTTTCTTTCTTCTCAGGAAGGAAGGACACAGCATTCCCTTTCATGCTCCATTCAGAGTAACAGGGCAGGCACTGTGGCTGCCAGTCATTGTCAATAACATTGCAATAAAATTTATCACAACCATGCTAACTCAATCAAGGTTGCAATGCAGTTATCACCTAAAAGCTATGTCTGATATTCTCTTGAGATGAGAGAGGACATTAATAACCCCTGAGTGACCAGGTAGCTATCTACGTATAATCCCAGTTAGAAAATTAAGGTACAGTTATACACACACACACACACACACACACACACACACACACACACATCAGTATGGTCTACATGTCAAGTCTCTTCCCTGACATTGGGTGTAGATAGGCACACACAATCTTTGGGATGCATACCTAATGGAAAACCACATTCAGGAGCCACTACAGCCACCCAAACTACCACCTTCAGACATTCATCTCCTCAAGGACTCTCACAGTATTTTCTGCCTTTGATAGCAATGTTTTGTCATTGTGTTTTCCTGGAAAAAAAATCCACAAAATGGACAGTTAAGCATAGCTCTGAGGGCTTTGTAGGACTGTGATGGAAGGGAGAGAAGAATGGGCAGAAAAGGCAGAAACCCAGACTCTCAAGTGTCTGGTTGTTACTTCACTCAGGTCCTCCATGGATGCATACATACACACTCATGCTTTTCACCAAAAGGTGCTCAGGAAGAGGGAAGAGCACATTCATAGTTATGAGACCCGCTAATCTACCTCCCTATGACCTTAGTGCACTCTCATCTACCCAGCTGGAGCAGGCTCCCTTCCCCAGGGAGGGGTCTGTATTTCTAGTGTACTTCCCTGCATGGAAATTCTATAACTAAATAGCATCTATTGTTCTCTGCGTTTTGTCCTTATGTCTAGGAGAGTTCCATGATCCTGAAACTAGGCTGAGTATCACTGTGACTGGCTGCTTACTAACCTTGTCTCGTCAAGAACAGTCATCATACTTGTGGTGTATGCTTACTATCTGTTGCCAAACTAGACTGCAATCCCCAAGCAGATATTAGCATCTGTATCTTGTTCATTTCAATACTTCCAATTCCTAAAACTATGAGGAGCACATAATATGCTCTCAGCAAACGTTGACAAAGGAGGATTAGTAATCTAAGATGTATAAAGTGCTAGGTTCAATTCCTGGCACAAAGAAATGCTCCATGCAGGGTAGTTTGGATAAGACCAGAAACAGGCTTGGTGCCGACTGCCCGCTACGCTCTCTGCCTCCTTCCCACCAGCACTCAAAAACTCTGCTCTGACTGTCTTGTCGCCACAGCTTGCAGAGGAAATTACAGCATTCTATTTTTAGTTGTTTTTCAGAAGATTCAGCGTGGCCTGCAAAGTGTGTAAAAGCTGTAATGACAGGCCATCATGCCACCAAGTCCTGCAGTTATATTTAGGTGGGCTCCTAGAGTTAAGGCTGAGCGCCTCAGTTCATTACATTCATGTTTACTTTCAAACCAACCAGGAATGTAGCCTTGACCAGACCAGAAGTTGTGGGGCTGCTCTAAAGTGTGTTCATTCTCCAACCCCCAGTGTTCCTGGAGAAGATAAAGCTGACCTCAACTTTATTGTTAAAAACTTCCCAGTGTTTCCACAGGAAATCTCTGAAACCACTAAACGAATGGTGCTTTCAACTCTTGGACTTTTCACTGAGGATTGAGTTGAGTTTCAACTTACCCTGAATATCTCCCTGGATCTGGCTGATCTTCCATTTCCTCTGAGGAAGAAAAGCAGAGGGCAACATTAAGTTCTTGGAGCAGGCGGTTGGATATGAACAAGTGAAAATGGAGACTCAGGACCAGAGAGGAAAATATGAGGGAGAGGACCCCAAATCAGAGAAGGGGAGGTGCAAATGAGGACCTAGAGCCAGAGGAAGAGGGGGGAAGGGTGAAGACCTAGGACTAAGAGAGAGAAGGTGATGATGGTGACCCGGGACCAACGGGGGAGAAGGCGACGATGGTGATCTGGGACCAACGGGAGAGAGAAGACAATGATGATGACCTGGGACCATCAGGGGAGAAGGTGACAATGGTGACCCGGGGTCTAAGAAATTTTGAGGATGGAAACACAGAACCAGAGGAGGGAAGGTAAGGACAGAGACCAAGAACCAGACCGAGGAAAGAAGATGTGGGTGAAGATCCAGGATCCAAGGAGAGAGGGCAAGAGGAGAGACTCAGGACCAGAGGAAGGGAGGTACTCATGGAACAGAAGACATAAATTCAAGCATACTCCAATACAGGAACAGACAATTTTCCAACATAGGGAATATGAGAGATGAGAACTGGGTTTTGACCTTGAGTAATGGGGAACCAGCCAGGTCACATCACAGAGTAAAGAGAAAGTTCATACTGAATGAGATGTGTTTGCAGTACCAGAGCTGCTGGACGTGTGAGATGAACTCAAGGACAATGTGAAGATCCCTCCCAGGGTACCGGCCATCTCCTGGATAGCTCGGCTGCTTTAGCCCTTGCTTTAAGGTCGTAGTCTATCCTTTTTCGTTAGGAGGTGGAAAATCTTAGAAACAGGAGCCTTCAGCTTATATCTTAGAGTAGTCAGCGGCTCCACGTCCTGTCAACCTCTGGCCCCATAATAGATGCTTTGTGGGGCTCTTCATTTCAGCCATTTTAAGACTGTCATCTTAGAAAACAAATAACAGGCTGCTGTGATTAAGGAAACCAGGACCAGGAAAGAATCAGTGAGCTGGCCAGGTTCACACGCTAACATCAATGTCCTGGTTCCACACTGGAGAAAGAGCACTTTTCAGCCCCTGCAGAGATGGACCGCCAGGTGATTTAACCGCCATTTGTCTTGCTCTGCAGTAGCTTGTTGCTTTGTGCTCAGAACTGTTCTTTAGGCTTGTGTGTGTTCTTTGGTCTCACTTTATTATGGTTGACTCTTTGTAGGGCAATGCTTGTTTTCTGTATTTCCTCCCTGCCTTCTTAAGCGTCTATGTACATTTTATGTTCACTTCTACCAAAAATACTACCTGTGTTGGTAACCAATCTATAGTTTTTCCTCATGTACACTAGCCAAGTTCTATCTCCTAAAATAAAGGTTGTTTCATGATAATAGCTTTGAGAATAGCAGGAATCAGGGCTGGGAAGATGGCCCAATTGATAAACTGTTTGCCACACGAGCATGAAGACTTAAGTTTGGATCCATAGCCAGGCACATAAAGCTAGACATGGCAGTGTATGCTTATACTCTCACCAATGGACAATTCCTGGGACTTGCTGGCCACAATCTGTGAGTGATGCTGCTTCAAAGAAGCAAAGTGGAAGTCAAGTGATAAAGAAGTCTGTTGACCTATGACATGCATGTGTACATAAACACACAGAGAGAAAGGGATGGGGAGAAAGAGAACAGCGGGATTCTTAGCTGAGAGAGATCATTGCACAAAAGCTCAGCTGTTGGTAGCTGGTGGCCTGTGCAGTCATCGGCACCACTGACACTAGGTGGCCCTTAATGCTCTGTGCCACCTGTCTTTCTCTTCCTGCTCAAAGCACCAGCCTCTTCTCTGGATGGAAACACGAAAAGTAGACAGGCATGGTGGTGTGCGCCTTTAATCCAGCACTTGTGAGGCAGAGGCAGGCGGATCTCTGAGTTTGAAGCCAGCCTGGGCTACAGAACAAGTTCCAAAACAGACAGGGCTGTTACAAGAGAAACCCTGTTTGGGAGAAAGAAGAAGGAGAAGGAGAAGAAGGAGAAAAAGAAGAGGAGGAAAAAGAAGAGGAGGAAGAGGAAGAGGAGGAAGAGGAAGAGGAGGAGAAAGAGGAGGATGAGGAGGGGGAGGAGGAGAGGGGAGAAGGGAGGAGAAGAGGGAGGAGGAGGAGAAGAAGAAAAGAAGAGGAAGAAAAGAAGGAAGGAAAGAAAGAAGGAAGGAAAGGAAAAAGGAAAGGAAAGGAGAAATGTTGTCAGAGTTGTTGAGGAGCCCACAAGTAACCACATAAGATGCGATCCGCAGCAGGGGGCTGCACTACCTCAGCCAGAGCTGTAGTAATAAGGCCCTCTTGGTCCCCAGTAGAGCACAGCGTAATTAAAGGCAGCTATGAGACAGTGCTACTTTAACATCATAGAATTCACACACAATATTTTCTACTGTCATTTTTCTACCACACAGATGCTCTGAACCTCCGAAACCGACAGGTCATCTGTGTCACACTCAAAGTCCTCCAGCATCTGGTTGTGTCGGCCGAGATGGTGGGTGAAGCCTTGGTACCCTACTACCGTCAGATCCTCCCAATCCTGAACATCTTCAAGAACATGAATGGTGAGTGACCCCAGGAGCAAAACGTCTTCTCAGCCCTAGAATGAGGAAGTGGGTTGAAGGAGGACCAAGGAGCTCCCTGTTTGGGACTATCACCCTTCAGTTTGGAGATCTAAAATGCGTAGCCCGACCTTTCTCCCACTGTCCCCCTGGAAACAGTCTAATCAGCAATTCTACTTATTACTCCTCACATGTATGGCCCACTCACTCAGTAGAGGAACCCCGAAATGCTTCTGTCCATTTCCAGTAATTAAACTGTATAGCTTTCTTTAATACTCCTTGAAGAAGGTTTTGATCTTCTCTGCAAAACTTTGTAGCCCACCATTTATAAATTGATTGGAGGTGAGTGTTTTAAATGCTGTTCAAATGTGATAGGCAGTTTGGAGCCTTTTAACACCTGATCTTTCATTTCAAGGGAAAAAACATAAAAATGATATTTTTTTCTACTCTTAGTTGCTGATACTTAGTAATTTGTCATTAACAATTTTCAGTGACTTGGATGGTGAGTACTGATTAAAAGTAGGTATGAGAGTCAATGTATCTCTTGAAAACTATTCCTCACTTAGCCTCAGAGGCATGGATGCTCTCAAAGGAATGTTTACCCTGCACAGATCTGTATCAAATCTTTGCGAACATTGGCAGGCCGCAACTGTGGGTTTGCTCCCTGGCAGTCTGATTTCCCTGAAAGTACATGATTCTCATTTTCTTTTGTTGCTAACTTTGAAGTTCCGTACTTCTCACATGCGTGAAAGGAGTCAACATTTGAAGTTAGTTCCTGACAGCCATGTAAATAAGTTGGTAATTTAGCAGAACGCAGCATGAAAATTTTGCAACACGGTCTGCTCATTGTACATACAGGAAAACAATATCAAACAAAAAGCCAAGTGTGTGGCAGCCCCTGCCACAGACAAGCCTGGAATTTAGAGTCGCCATCGTTGAATGTAGTCACTGATTGCTGTTGAATCTGCATCATGTATTCACTACTCAGGGCACTGTAGAGTTCTCAGGAGCTCTGTCTTTGGGTCATCCGACCCAATTCTATGTTTGTGGTCCATCTCAAGCCATCTGAAGAGGAGAAGGCCGTGTTGACACTTAAGCAAGAGGAAATTAAAAACTGTGTTTCAGTAATTTAGTTTCATACTGTTCAAGCAATTGTTTTGGTAATAGCATTCCTATGTTATAAAAAATACTTACAAACATTATTTATTCCTAATTAATATTTTTACCATATGGCAGCATCAAATATCTGTGTATTTATAGAGAGACTCCACAATAATGTCATTCAATTATGGCTCAAAAGGAAACTGCAAGCTTCCTTGTATTCTTGTATTTCGATCCTAGCTAGGGCCAGAAGTAGAGATCTGTTGGGGGGATACAGAGTGGCTGTTCAAAAACTCTAGGTTAATGTTTTGAAGCCTGGGTCTCACAAATATTTTCTCAGTACTCCTCACACAAACCTACAAAATGCTCACGGTTAGTACGCCCATCGTTTTATTATGAAGCTTGCCTCCCTGTAGCTTTTCTCCCTTATAAGCATTTGTATCTGAATTTGATGCATGGAGATTGGGCCTGCCCACATTTCTTCTGTCTTGCTTAAGCATGGAGGAATAGATACATCCACGATGTGATATGCTCTCATCATACGATAAAAATCTACAACTTAAATCTAAGCAACATTTAGTATCCTTGTGTGAAAATGATGGGCATTGGTGAAGCCCATGAGAAAACCCAGTTCTTGGGTACCAAACTTGGGAGGCAGGACTGATTCAGCCACCAGGACAGTCCTCCTGGGGTTCTGGGCTGTAAAGCAAAGCTGCTCGTCCCCTGCTGTTTCATAGGTACAGCTTCTCTTTATGTCTGTAGCTAGCAAATGCCCATCTGCCTGATACAGGGAGAGGTTGCTTGTCTGTAGGAATATCCGTTGAGAGTTCACTGTGGGACATTCATAGTTGATCTAAGCCACCATCGGTTTCAAGCACATCTAGCAATTCTGGAACATTTCCCAATGCACACATCTGAAATTCCATGTTCAAATTGCTTTTTTGTCAAATGTTTTTTTGACATTTGAGAGGGAGAATATTATCTTCTGCTTCATTTTCTTCTCTTCTTCAAAACCTGTCACCACAATGCCGGGGTGAGGCATAGTATGTTCTGAGGGGCCTGTAATAAAACAAGATCTTTATACCCTAAGAATGGAGTACTCTTCCGTAAAGGGGCTCTGTAGTCCTAGAAGTCTCTGTAACCCAGATCCAGGTCTGTGAGGAGCTCACTCTAGGACTCCCAACTACATTAGTGTTTTCACTAGGAAAATGGTTTTCTTAACAGTAGTTTTTATTAAAAATCCACTTCATGATTGTAGATGTTGTACCCATATCCACAGAACCATAATTCTTATTTTATTTAAGCAAGTATCTCTCACAACTTGTCATTATTTATCATTAAAATTATCTCAGAGACCCTTAGTAATAACATCAGGGAGAAACATCTTATAGACTCCAAAGCATTTGACGATAATTTCACGTTTCTTTATCTCTGCTATTCTAAGCTTGGCTTTTATGCAAATCGATGTCTTGTTAAACTTAGCTTCAAATATATTTCTTTCAAGTCCTACCACAAAATCCTTTTAAAATGGAACCATATATAAATGATAGAAAGAATGGGTGAATACATCCTTTCAAATGTAACGGCCCTGCTCTTGTGTCTGCCCCCTTGAAGCACACCCTCCAGCTCAGTTCTCCTGTCTGATCTTGCACAACGCCTTTCCTGTTTTAATGTGAAATAACTTCTTCCGAAACAAGCAGTGGGGGGCGAGCAGGCAGGGAGCGGGGCGAACCTGTTAGCAGTTGCCCACAGTGAGGAAACCAGGTTCCCGGTTCAGGGGACCTGTGCTTCAGAACGCAGCCCAGGGAGAAAATGGTGCAACCCAGAGCATCGACTTGCACCATGTCTGCCCTGCTAAGGTGTTAAATCTTAGCCAGCCTTTTAACTTCCTTCCTCCTCTGGAAGAGGATACTCACCTCGTAGGAGACAGGAAGGGGGTGGTGGAAACATCCAACCACCAAGGACAAGCTCTCAGGAAGCTACTTCCTTCAGCTAGGCCTCATCTGCTGAAATTTCCAGAGCTCCCCGAGGTAGCCCACCACCTACGGAACAACCCTTCAATACACACACCTTCGGGAGACACTTCATATCTAAACCCTAATAACAGTTTTTTATAAGGGCTGGTGTCATCGTTAGAGACAATGAGTTCCTAGCCCCATGGTGAAGTAAAACAGCCATTACTATACAAATTTGTAGTATGGTCTTACAGAAAATGTAGCAATGCTTTGTGAGCTATCTTCCAGCAGCCCGTCTGTGTGGTGGAAGTTGTCTGTGGAGCCTGTAACACTGTCCCTACTGGGTAACTGCCAGTGTGACCCTTCCATACTCCGTGAGTAAGATGCAGGCTCCTGGTCTCACCAGCCATGTCAAGGTCCATCTTATTTCTGATGACTACATGCTAGGTGAGTTTCTGTGTAAGTTATAGGATAAATTGTTTTCAAATCCATCCTTCCCTTGCAAAATGTTTAAGCTCAAATGTGTGACTGGTGTTTGGGGTAATACCATCTTTAAAAAGATAAGCCTGTGTCAGACAGAGGAAGAAAGTCTAGATCAGGATCTTCCATGGAAGATCCAAATGGGTGGCTGTGCTTAGGCATCATTTCTCTAACTCAGGCACTCACCAGGCCCAACCATGTTTAGATTGGTGATCAGACAGGATTGGACATGTTCAGGGTAGCTTTGCCACTTACTGAAGCTCACTTCTCCATATTTAAACAATGAGTTTGAGATGTCTAAACTGTGTTGATTTTCCAGGAACTACATTGGGATGAGAGAAATAACAATTTCTATAAACTATTCATAAAGTGCATTTGTCATACAGCCAAAAGCAGTTTCATCTCTCCTACGATCTTTTATAAATACTATTAAAGGTTACAGAAAATTAAGACAGTAAGAATGTTCAGTTTATAGCTTTACCCGATGAAGCCACAAAATGAATGATGTGATATAGAAAAGCATGAGTCATTAAATGGCATGAACTCATTCATAGCTAAACTGTAAACTGTAGACTCTGACAGCAGACCAGGGCCTCTGAGAGACTGTCTCCATGTGTTGCATCCTCGGTTCCTAAGGGCAACAAAAGTCCTGGATGAACTTGCCCCTGACGGTACCACGTGCCATGCAATAGATGTGATAACTAAACATCCTGACCCATGTTTGTTGAAATCAGATGCTAAAATATTTAGGACAAATCTTGAACATGCACCAGTCAGGCTGATAAAAGTCCATTAAAAGAGACAAAGCTTGTTATTCAAGGGCCCACAGGGTGGCTCAGCAGATACAGCCACCCACTGCTTCGCCTGAGGACCGGAGTTCAATCCCAGGGATCCATATGGCAAAAAGAGAGAACAGACTCCTGAAATTCTCCTTTGATCTCCATTGCGGCGTATGCCCCATTCCCCAGTGACAATAAATATGCATAATATCTTTTTAAATTTTGGTAATTCAAATTAGACACGTTAATCTATATAAGTAATAAGAATATATTATATTTGTAAAATTTTAGAATGTTTGTACTAAGTCTTTGGCCTTGAAATTTAAGTGGCTTCTGAAAAAAATTGAAACAAGAAAGAACTTATCATGAGAGCCTGAGTATTCTCACGCCACCTGATCCCAAGCCTTCTAGATACTTCTGTGAGTTGTGTGTGGCTATTCTGTGGTCCTTTAAAATGCTGATGAACTTTTGGATACTAGTTTTTTACCCAAAACCAAGAAGCGTAATTTTTCTTGTATAGTGATTATTTCTCTGTAGGAAATTTGAGTTTAGTTTGGAATTAAGGTTTATTCCCTGTGGAATATTGGTCCATTTTTTAGTCTATAGTTTACATTTTGGTAATTTGCTTCGAAGTTCTGTGGAAGTCTCTATGTTTTTTAAATTTGCAAGCATTGAATTGTTCCGAGTTCGTATGGGAAGTTATTAGAACTGCCGCCTCCCACCATTTCTGAATGTTAGATTGGGATTATCACATATGTATCTAGTCTCTCTAAGTACTTACCCCACATAGATTAAAACATTGGTCTAAAGAGACTCCTAGGGTCGGTAAACAAAACAAATCAACAACAACAAAACCCTGGAAGATACGTATGAGGCCCTTTGGTCTGAGTGTCTCAGTAGTGTTCTGAACTGTGTATTAGTTTCACAGAGGCAAAACGTTTGCATTCTATGACCAATCAGGTATGGCCAACTGACAGCTTATGGCTGGAAGGACTATCCACTGCAGACTGAATACCTCCACCCTATGGTATGTGGAGATCAAATTCCATCTGCTTTT
The DNA here is from genome assembly GCF_949786415.1 of Peromyscus eremicus. Lineage (NCBI taxonomy): Eukaryota > Metazoa > Chordata > Mammalia > Rodentia > Cricetidae > Peromyscus > Peromyscus eremicus. Next base: position 57,284,261 of record NC_081424.1, read on the forward strand.
CTTTTGTTCTGAGACAGGTGATAGCCTGTAGTCCAGTGTGGAATCTTCCTCCTTGGCTTCTGAGGGTTAGTTAGGGTTGCAAGCCTGTCCACCACCCCCAGCAAAATCTCATCTTTGACAAGCAAACTGAGGGTTGATGTGTTCCTGTCTGCCACAGTGACCTAACTGCTGAAAACGGCTTCTTTAGTGAGAATTCTTTTCAGTGACAGCACCCTGTAACTTTCCCAGGGGGACATTTTGTTTGGTCAGACAAAGGACTTCGTTTTGAGCAGAGAGAACGGAGGTTTGTTGGTTTCTTCATTCTCCTGAGATGCTGCAATCTGACTGATGAGGACAAGTTCCCGGAGGATGCCCAGGGCACTGCTGCCCCAGCCTGGCAGGGACCCCCATTGGAATGGAGGACTGCATTGCCTGCAGGAGCCTCTTCCCAAACCTGCTGAGCAAGAGGCCCAAGCAGCTCACTGCCTAAACGAGGCAGACCAGTAAGGAGAGTTCACCTCCTCTGGGCAGATCAAATAAGATGTGGAGAAACAAGATACAGGACACCGTGGGTGGTACCCGCGTGCAGTCCTGAGGGGTGACGGCTCTGGCATTCAAAGAGTCTGTGTGTTTTAAACCTGCTTATCAACTACAAAAGAAAAGAATGGACAGTCACACAACTACTCTGTGCCTCAGTCTCCTTCATTTAGACAGCAGGTTGTTGGAGGAATTAAAGACGTTTTCAAATCCTCAGAGAACTCTCAGGAAGCCATTTGGTACACGTGTCTTCTGGCTGGAATTAAGCGTGCATTGTGATGAGTGCTGATTTGTACATGGCCGAGGATTTGGTAAATGTTAGGTCTCTGCACCACCTGCCTCAGAGGGTTGTGAGGAAAAACTATAGACATATGGTTTTATATGGTCCCTCCGAGGGTATTGTGTATAATCCATTAGAATGAATGTATTTCGTAAGGTGATTCGATGCAAAATAAATTCAGGAAGTATTATGTTTACTATATGCCCACAGCAGAACTATGATCTCGAATGTCTTTTGTGGATGCTAATAATCCCTGTTATGCAAATAAGCCAGCACGGACAAGCTTTCCTGTTCACTCTTCCCACCCTAACAGTAGGGTTAGCTTCTTCCTTAGACTCCTCAGTTCACGTCAGAGGGCTGAAGTATTTAACCACAGGCCAGAGCAGTGTTACCAGGAATTGCTTGTCCTGATGGACTATGGAAACCCCAGCATCTTACTGAAGGATGCATGGCTTTGAGGTTACACATGGCTTCTGGGGTTGCAGCTTCTCCCTGTTAGTCTTTCCCCATCACAGCGCCCATTTCTCTCCTCATTTTGTCTGTCGTGACTGTATCATTCTCATCTCACCACTGCCTTTTGACTCAGGTCCAGGCTCCTCATCACACGATAGCTGATGTTCTGGAAATAAGCGGTGATGGTGATGAATCTGTTTATTCAAGGGAGTGAGAGAGAGAAAAGAGATTGCTTTTCAGTAAGTTAAACTTGATAGCAGTCTGTGTGCATGATGGTGGATGTACAGCACTAATAGATGAGATTGATAGATACTCTGCTGTTATGTGAAGGTTACCAGAGATTCTGGGTTCTGGAACACTAAAGAGAGTGTTTAGTAGTTAACAATGTAATCATTAGGTGGGAGTTCTCCAGCTTGTAGAATGCAGGGCCAGAGTGGGAGGGTAGGGCGTGGTCCTTACAGAAAGACCACTCATGAACACAAGCTGCTGTCACAAAGCCAGACCCACAGGAATACCAAACTACAGTTGGATCTGTGGTCCAAGCACGCCTGGATTTTCTCCAGACCCGAGGCCAGTTTGGCTCACCTAGAACATCTCACGCAGGAGAATCTCATTCACTGTTCCGCAGCAGCAGTGAGAGGCCACCGCTGGGGGAGGGGCTCAAGTGGCCTGGTAGACGCAGCCAGGCTCCACTGTGTTGTCCGGACGGCCTCTGGACTTTGGCACAGTGCTTACTAGCCTTGAATGACCGTGTCACAGTGCAGTCTCCAGGCCTATTTTTCCCCTAAATCCAAAAGAAAGCATCATGTCCCCTCTGTCCCCTCCCTGCTCCCTCTCAGACTGGTGGGGTGAATTGTTCTCTGAGCTAAGCCACACTCTGAATAGAAGTCCTATTTCTTTTTTACATTTTGTGTGTGTGTGTGTGTGTGTGTGTGTGTGTGTGTGTGTGTGTGTGTGTAGCCCAAGCTAGCCTCAGACTTCCCACATATCCAAGGATGACCTTAAATCTCTGCCTCCTTTAGTGCTGGGTTTACTGGGATGAGCCGCTATGCCCAGTTTATGCTGTGCTGGGGATCAAACCCAGGGCTTGTGTATACTACAAAACCACTCTATCAACTGATCTATACCCCAGCCTTAGGTCCTGTGTCTTGGGGCTGTCTCCTCACCAAAGCCCAGGTAGAAGGGGAGAGTCAAAACCTGCTGCCTGCTTAAAGTACAAAGCCATGTTTGAAATATACTTCCTCCTCATCCTCCTTCTTCAAGCCACCCAGCCAAGGTCAACCAACAGAATTCCTTGATTACACTCGATGCCCAGGCCTTGACTCGTGCCATGTCCCCTGCTCGCTGGAAGCACATTCTGCACCAGTTTCCAACAATACAACTAAGACTTTTAGGGCATGTCTGCAGAGATCCGTGTAGGAAGCTTTAGTGTGTTTGAAGACTGAAACAGGCCCCGGATGAGGCTGTACATGCTATCCTCTGTGGGTGCCACAGAAAGTCGTATTTAACAAGGCCAAGAAAGCAAAGCTTTTAACTGAAGGAAACTTTTCACTCCGTTTATAACTTGTACTTCTGAAGTCACCTAAAGTGTCCCCTATTCTAGAATTGCTGATAATGAAAGCCTCTTCCTCGTTTTCCTTAATATGCAAATATTTTCTGAGCTGCAGTGAAGGGCATTTTGAAGGTCTTCGTGGACATGGCAAAGAAAATAAGAATGTCGCCAAGTGATTGTTACGTTGAACCATCACTACTCATAGTATCATTAAGGCAAGTCTGGGGTAGGGGAACAGAATGTAAATACTGCTCAACCCAGGCATCATCCCCAGCTGCTGGGAGGTCTGCAGTTGGGCCTGGAATGTTTTCCTTCTAAGATCTGTGGGGACTTTGAAACAGACAAGTTCAAGTCTTGCAAACCTTGACTTGGCTCACTCTTAAGTCCTCGCCCCTGCCTCAACTTGGGCTGGCTTCTCTCTGAAAGCTTGCCTGAGAAATGGGGTGTGGTGAGCTTCACCTCTGTTTCTTGGTCTTTACGATGACCTGTTCACCCCTCCCTACTCACCCCACAACCTTGTCTATGAGCTCTGTTCTGGGATGCTGTCCCAGTTGGGAGGCAGGGGAGAAGGAGGTCCCCCTCCAAAAGTCTGGCGAGTGTTTAGTTCCCGCTATGGGTGCCACTGGCTGAGGGCCCCCGGCTCCCACTCCGGCTGCAGCAGAGCCTGTAGGTCTGTGGCCCTCCCTCAATATTCTCTCATCCCCTTCATATCCTGCCTTCACCTTAGCCTGTCAGGTTTCCTGTGGCCTGCAGGCCCTTCTAGGAAATCCTTGCACAGACAAAAATCCCTAACACATGAAAATTAAGCTTCCTCTTAGCCCCATGCACTGTTGATCCCTCATGGGCGGGTGGAGCCCTCCTTCACTGCTCACTCAGAGCTGCAGTGCTCTCTCTCCTGAGGAATTTCCGTTGTCAAGATGCTGGGGAGGGATCTGGTGCCAGGTGGGATTCAGAGCAGAGCCCAGAGATGCCACCCTCAGCAGGACTGTGGGTGTGGCACCCTGGATCCCTGCTCCCTGACCTCATGGTAAGAGTCGAGCCCCTCCCATGCTTGGCTTGGCCCTGAAGGTCCAGCCCCATCCCTGCCCCCTGCCACACTTCCTATTTTGGTTTGTTTTCAGCTGAGCAAGATCCTGTCTGAAGGATTTTGCATTTAGGCTAAAATCAGCTTCCCGTTTTTATTGTCTTCCTTTAAAAATTCTGTATTTTTTCACTTTACCAGAATGGAATAGAATTAGCTCATCATAAGCTTAACCATCAGTGAAGGTAGAACTGAAAACCGAATGGGAACTTTCCATAAAAGGAGCAGGAAACAGAGAGAGATTTCCTTCCTTGCCTGCTTCCTGAGTTATAGTCCCCTGGACATCTTGAACTGATGCACAAATAACAAAGGAGAAAGTCATGGTGGGTGTCGCAGTAACCAGGCTCCAGCCCCAGCCCTCCAAGGTCAATTTCTCTTTTCCCCTTCTTAGACACATTACGTTCCTATCAGCTCTTTGTGAACCTATTTATATCCACGTTGAGGTAGCCATACAACGAAAACCTATCTCTTACTCAGTGACCTTTCACTTAAATTCTTGCAAACTGATTCCAATGGTCCCTCTTCTGCCCCTACAACTTATCTTAAAATTCATTTCTTGAGTCTTTATCTTTATCACAAGCTGAGAAGCTATTTAATGCTACAATATTAATTTTTTTTTTTAGAAAACAAGGATGTAATTGGGTCATAATTGCTCAGTGATTCTCTATTTTAAGCTTCGTTTTGACCTGAAGGCAGGTTGCATGTTTATTTATATACACAAAGGATTAAGGAGATTTTGTAGTTGTCCTAACAGAAATACTTCAGTGCTGTATTTTTTTGTGTTTGTATATTATAAACGTAACATATAACCACCTCACCAAATGGCTTAGATGCCATTCTGTTTAGGAACACTGAAGCTATGTTGTCTTTTCTAAGTTTCTTGATGGATGTAGACTAATGGTATTCAAAAAGGGTCAGATAGGTTCAGCGAGTTGTTAGGGCCAGAGCCTGGGAGCTGGAGCCCCAGGAGGCTAGGCTCAGCCCCCATCCTCAATAGGACAAATAAATAAATGATAGTGAAGGGCCCAGAGATGGTTCCGTCAGCAGAGTGCTTTTGTAAAGACTTGAGTTCAGATCCCCTGCACCCACATTAAAGCCAAGCATAGCATCATATGTCTAATCCCAGCCTCGGGGAAGTGGAGCTGGACAAACAGATCCCTGGAGCTCATGGGCCAGGCAACCTCTCCTAATAGATAAGCTCCAGGTTCTCAAGCATAAAGTGGACAGTGACTGACAAAGACCTCCGTCATTGGCCTCTGGCTTCCACATGCACAAATAGACACATGTGCATGAGCTCATGCATGTACCCCCCCACACACACACACACACAGACTCATGCATACACATGCATTCTCATAGTAGTAATGAAAAGCAGAAAGAGATTTGTTTAATGTAATCCCATTGGAAAAATGAATGAAGCGGTCCAATGACACACCCCCACCCCCACACGCTAGTCCATCTTCAGGGTCCTGACATGAAGTTTTAAATCTAGAGGAAGAGGTGTGCGTACATACAGAAGCAGTCATCCTGGTCAAGATGTAGCCCTGCCCTTCAGCATTGTCTCAGCCCCAATAGCTCCAACATGGTGGTCAGACACATTGTCCAGACTGTGTGAAATATCTCTGGGAGAGAAGTCCCACCTCTGGCTGTGCCAGGATTCGACCTTTTCCTTTTCCCAACATGAGGGCCGTGGGAAGATTCCAGTTTCTTGGAGACCTTTGTTTCCACAGTCTGGTAGCTGGAGGGAGGTGTGTCTGTGTTTCTTTAGAGTACCCTGCTCCCTGCCCCTTCACCTATAGTAACATAATAGTTTCTGTTTTGTGATAACCATCTCAAACTTCCGAAAGGATTCTGTAGGACACTAAGAAACAGTGGGACGACAGCAAAGATTGTGACGTCAGGCTGGAAACCCCACTCCTCTTAGGCCTCTATAGGCCATGTAGCTGGTTCTTGCCTAGAGGTTGGTCTCGCTATACTCACCCGGCTCCAGTGACATTAGTGTCGTGTGGTTCTTTTCCCCAAAGGCTTGTGAGGGAAGCATGAAAGGAAGGACCACGTAGTACATGGTCATCCGATACATTGAATATACAAACGCTCATGGATATACACACGCTCGTTTTGTTGAGTGCTCGTTAGGAGCCAACAGAGCAAAGCTTCCTAGGACTCCTCAGACAGAGAACCTGTGCCGGTCCACAGTGATTAGCCATTGCCACATCCATCAGAGACTCCCCACAGCCTAGCCTGCTGTCCCTGCAACCACGTGGATACCCGCAGCCAGACAATGGGCCTAGCCGAGGGTGTCCGCCTCACCCACAGGAGCCCCACCCCACAGGCCTCATGCTCTCTACAGTCCCCACCTTCCGCTCGTCTTCAGGAACATCACCCTGCAGTCAGGATGCCAGTTTGGGAGAGTAAAACCCATATTTGATGAGAAACTTTTGGGGAGGCCGAGTGCTGCTTCTCCTCCATGCTTTTCCTTAGCAAGTGTAATTGTGAAGAAATGCAGTGGTGTTTCCCGTTGACCTCGACAGGAAGAAAGAGAACACCTTCACCAGTGCTACTATGGTGCATGCTGGGAGACTCCACAGACGAGCCTCCCTCTATGGATCATCTCCATCTAGTGCTAAGGAGGAATTCTTATTAATAAGGATCCACTATATATAATATTCGCCAAATCATTGACCCAAACTGAATTTCCATATGTATGTTGTATTTATAAATCCAGAGTGTTTGAGGCCATTAGTCCCAAAGCTACCACTAAACTGAATGGCAGCTCACCCACTGCATAGTGTGTGGTCAGGAAGAAAGTGGTGCCCAGGGCACACCTAGTCCTCAGAGTCTTACTCCAATCTAATGACCTAATTAGGTAACCCCGCTGTAATCTAATAGGCCCATGAACTCAAATAACAATAAACTAGAAACCAGGTACGTGGGCCACCTGCTGTTACTGCTGACTGTGAACCCCAGTGGAGGCAGAATCCTCTGTCTGTTTTCAGATTTATCTCCGGCTCCTGGCAGTTCCTGGTTGAGGTCAGTGTTTGCCAAATGGAGGGAGGGATGGGTGCACAGTGCGGTCCCTTTCTGTTGCTGCTGTTCAAACTACCACATGTGACTACTGAAGACAAGGTCTAGTTCTGTGGATCAGAAACCCAGAGGGCTCAACCAGGTGACATTAGAATCTAATGAGGCCCAAACAAAGGCATTAACTGCCCCCGTTCCCTTTGGAGACGTGGAGTCTTCCAGACTCTTCCCCTTTGCAGGAAGAAATCGTTGTAGGCAGCTGTAGGACAGAGGCCTGTTAACTTCTCCTTGTCAGCAAGAGGACACCCCAAGTTCCACTCGGCCCATGTGCCCTGTCTCTCCGCCTTCTCAGCTTCAAAGACAGTCATGGTAGCTCAGGTCCTCTGACCTCCCCTCTTGCCCCATCCTGGCTGCCCTGATCTCTGCTTTTAAGGACTCCTGGGGTCACACAGGATCTACTCAGGGCCTGAGGGTACCCTCCCCTCACCCCTATGTAAGGTCATGTCAGCAAGTTGTTACTTCTTAGTTTCTTTTCCTGTTGTGACAAGATGCCCCAACAAAGCATTAGGAGAAAGGGTTTGTTTGGACACCCGGAGGGGCTGGTGGATGACTTAACCTGTGAGAGCCCTTGCTGCTCACACCCACAGAAGAAGCCAGACATGGCCTCCCATGGCACAGAGGAGGGGAAAGGCTTGCTGGCCACTAGCCAAGCTCCGGGTTGAGTGAGAATATGGAGAAGAACGGTAGTACAAGACACCTGAAGTTCTCCGGCCTCTGCACCCAAACCCACATGTGCCCATATCCTAACTCTCTCACACATACAAACATGCACACGTGCACGCATGCACACATACACACACACACACACACACACACACACACACACACACACACTCAAACAGAATGCTTTGCTAAAATCATGGAGCCATGTGAAGTACACACGAAGTTTTTAAATCCAAGACAAATTCCTTCTCGTAATTATGGGTAAAATTGGTACCAGTTGTGGACTGGGTTGTTCCTAGAAAAATGTTTCTTCCTCATGGACATTTGGAAAATCTATTTAAAAGAACTGTTTACCCCACTTTATCAAGTCTAAGATGTAACAAGGTATTAAGATACTTCATCTTTTATGAATCACCAAGAGAGTAAAATGTGTGCCTAATTAAACCTCGTGACACAGTCTTCATTTAGAAAAGCTAGGGCAGGAGGATTGCCATGGGTTTGGGGCCAGCCTGAGCTAAAGAGTGAGACCCTATCTCAATGAGCCAAACCACAGCAGCACAATCAGAATGCATAAACATAAAAACTGTGACAATGAAACTGTTGTCTAACCCATCCCTGAAGGTGAGGTGTCCCCTATCGCAAAACAGGAAGTGGGCTCTGGCAGCAGCTAACCCAGTCCTCATAGAGTGTAGCCATTAAGGCCAAGCTAAGAAACCCAATTAAGGTAATTTTAGAACTTTGCCATAGGCAGCTAAGACTCAAACCTAAATTACTTTAATCCAAAATGGATTCGTTTTGTTTTCTAGAAAGAATATAAACATATCTTTTTCAGTTTGTGGTTTCTTGTCCAGTATATCTCCCCATTTGGTGGGCAAGGACAAAAACTGGATGCAAGTACCAGACATCCATCAGTACAGCTGAATCAGATGAGTAGGACATTCGAGGCCTTGGGAACCTTTAGACACAGAAGTTATTTGGAATTCAAGGTGGATACAGAAGTGGATCTGCGCCCCCATGTCTGTGCAGAACATCAGTAGACGATGACAATGGGAGCCAGGTGCATGAGCTTTGCCATTAGATGAGTGATTCTCCTGAGTAAGAAATCTGAAGTTGTGACCCTAAATAAATGACAGAACTTTAGTAATTTCCTACAAATTAGAACAAATAATGAGACTATGAGAGTGATATTAGGAAAAGTACAATAAAACAGACATCCTAAGGACATTGTAATTCCAAACAAAGCAAAATAATTCAGTGTTCGCATCATATCCACAATATGTAGTCTATGTGTAGCTTATACCTAACCATTTTAAACTCACAATTCAATCAAGTTTCATTGCTTGATGAAAATTGATTATTTTTTATTGGTTAGTGATGCTTCATGTTTACTTCCAAATTACCAAGTAGAGAAATTTAAAATAACAGCTATATAATTTAACTGGACAGCTTTAATAGAAAATGGAATAAAATTCAACCTCACTCTTGTTTGCAATTTGTTTTGTAAAATGTTTTGTTTCTAAGCACAGTTCCTAATGAAAAGCCCATTTGTTTTAGGAGGAATGGCTCAGTATCTCTAGCCTGACTGATATTCCCCCAACAGGCTTCCTCAATACGCCAGACATGTAGTTAAAAAACTGTCTCTACCATTTGTTCCTCACAAATCAATAGTTTGAGATAAGTACAGTTGTAGTTTATACAAAAAACCCTGCTCCTCTGGTCCTGGTAATAACTCATAGAATGAACATCCTTATATTATCTGTGAAGTAATTGAAAACAGCCTTTATCTGTGTTTATCACCACATTACAGAGAACTGTTTCCCTGACCTACTTCCTGAAAGCCAGCTCCCTGTCCTCAGAACTTTTCACCCACTTCTAAGAGCACTCTATTGTCCTGTTATATTTCTCTTAATTTTAAGAAGAAAGCACAATCCATTTCAAATAAAACCTGCCCAGAGTGATAATCAGTTACAAATGAATTTTGTATTAATATAACTAACTATCTCTAAATAGTTTCTATGCCCAACACATAACATCCCAAGTATGCCTGGTAAAGCACAGTTTCACAGTGCGAGAACTTCCGTTATTAAAACCTGTGAGATACAATTTAACACATTTTAAAACTTAACACTATTCGATTGCAGTGGGAAGATAAATTCTAATTACTATTTAATTTCTTGGTTGAGAATCTCCAGCATACATAATACAAAATTGACTCCAAATTTATGCAATTAATATTAGCACTTAGCCATTCCTTTAGAAAATGCAATGGCTCAGTTTATTCAGCTCACAAAAAGATTCAACCAAATAAAAAGTATTTAAAGTTTGGAAAGTTTAAAAAGTGGCCATTAGTACAGTCAACTAGACTGCCATTAGTGTGTGAGACCAACTGGTTCAAAATAGGGACATTGAGAAAATGGTGACTTCTATAGATGGTAAGATATTAGGCCAGGAATAAAAAAGAAAGAATTCTGTTATGGAGAATTGATATATAATGTGTGGCAGAACCCTGCGATCTGTATACAGATCCATTAAAGAAAACCAGAAAACTCCCCTGGGCATCAATGGTGTCTTTTGTTTCTTGTTGCTCTGATAAAACACCCAAGCAAAAGCAACTTAGGGAGGAAAGGTTTATTTTGCTTGGAGTTTGTTCCAGTTACTTTTATTTTGCTGTGATAAAATACCACAACCAAAGCAACTTATTAAAAAAAAGCATTTAATTGGGCCTGCAGTTCTAACTCCCTGGAGGTTGGAGTCCATGGTGGTGGAGAAAGGCATGGCCTCACGAGCAGCTGAGAGCTGACACCCCAAACCAGGAGCAGGAGGCAGAAAGCACACTGGGAATGCCACAAGTCTTTTGAAACCTTAAAGCCTGTTCCCAGTGACACACCTCCTCCAACAAGGCCACACCCCCAAATACTCCCCAAACAATTCCACCAGCTGGGGACCAAGTATTCAAAGCCTATGGGGGCCATCCTCATTCAAGCCACCACAGAATTCCAGGTTATAGTCCATCATAGAAGGAAGTAACAGCAAACAAAGCTTGAGGGGATGGATCACTTTACGTCCTCAGTCAGAAAAGAGCAGCAGATTCGTGCATGCTTGTCTCAGCTTTGTCTACTCTTATACAACCCAGGATCCCCTTCTTAGGGAATGGTTCCACCCATAGTGGGCAGGCCTTCCCACCTCAATTGGTATAATCTAGATAATCTCTCATAAACATTCTCAAAGATTGTGTCAAGTTGACATTTAAGACTAGCATTGCATATAGGTTTTTTTTTCAATTGGTTATTTCTTGCCTAGACTTTGTTTTCTAGTGATATGAATCCAGAGGAATTGTTCTACCAACTATACTTACAGGGTAGATATCCTCTGTTTTAAATTCTTAAAGAGATTATGATTTGCTAATTTGCCTCAGAGTGGTTTTTGTTGTTGTTCTTAACAATGGCAAACATTCATTTGTGTCTTCTCTACACTAGATTCTGGGGTTAGCTCTTTTCCTGAATCATCTCATTTAATCCTTAAACCCAGGAGAGAGAAAGCATTCTTCATCCAATTTAACAGATGAGCAAATGAATGCAGGGAGATTAAGTAATTTGCACATTGACAATTGGTTCATAAAAGGGCCCTGATGACATTATTCAAATGGAGAGAGGAATAAACAGTGATAACTTCCATGGTTTTTCCCATCTCATGAATACCCAGCCTCTCCACCGCACCTAATTAGGTGTCTCATTACCGTATATTAGACAATTGTTCGGATAAACTGATTTCAGTTTATTTCTGATTTCTTCCAGTGCTTCAACCAGCCATGTCCAACCGATAGCACTCCTAGACTTGCGGCTCTTCCCCGGTTGTTCTAAACCTTGTTACTCTTCCTCTAAGTTTGAGACGATTTGGGACAATTATAACAAATGCACTCTAGAGAGAAGTGTTGACGAGGCTTAACCAGTGAAAGATGAGATGGGAACTAATTGGGGAAGATCAGTTGCTCACAGTGATCAGGGGGAAAGCAGGGGGTAACGGGAGAGGTGTGTGGGAGAGGTGGGGAGAAGACCTGTGGGTAAGAATGCTTGCTGCACAAGCATACGGACCTGAGTTAGATGCTAGCACACACAGACAAGATGAGTGTGGACTTGTGCATGCCTGTAACTCAACACTGCTGGCGAGTAGAGATAGAAGGATTACTGGAGCTTGCTGGCCACCAGCTTAGCTCCAGGTTCAGTGAGAGACTCTGTTTTGATGTAACGTGGCAGAGGGTGAAGGAGCAACAATCTTGATGGCCTCCTCTGACTTCTCATGTGCACACATGGCCACATACATCCCCTATAGTGTGCATACACCACACACACACACACACACACACACACACACACACACACACCTACACAAGGAAAGAAAAAAAAGGAATTAGCATCCAATATCATTAACTATGACATAGCTTTTAATATACTATGTGTGGTATTTGAACTTGGGTAAAAACTAGACCAAGATTGAGCATGTAGGTAATAGTATGAATTTTTCACTTGCTCTAGATTAGACAAGAGCACTAATGAACACATAGTATTATAACACGGTTAATAGAGCATGCATAGAGTTCTGCTGAGTTAATAAATCTGACCCTAAATGCCCTTGGACATCATGATGTGGGCATCCTTACTGCAGTGTCCCCGAGGCCAGAGCTGCTCCTGTGCAACAGACTACCCTTTGTGTAAAAAGATGATTTTGCTGACAATGTCCATCTCCATATGGAAGTCCTCGTCACCAGCAAGACTTAACCAGAAATGATTCAGACAACTTCAGGAGACTCACTTGGGAGAGAGGTTTACAAGGTCTGCCCATTGGTAGGAACTAATTGTAACTTGGAAATTAAAGGAAAAAAAAACCAGCAAACAATAACACAAGTCTGGGTTGACTTTGGGAAGATGAGTTGTTCAATAATGATCAAGAAAAAGGTGTGTGTTGGCGGGGTGGGGGCTGGACAGCTCTTATGAATTCATTGTCTCAGGAAACCTTCAGCTGGGCTCAGTCTCAGGAAGGCCCAGTGTCTCAGGAAACCTTCAGCCGGGCTCGGCCTTAGGAAGGCCCAGGGCAAGCAGCCGCAGCTGTTCTGACACATGTTTGCAACGGTGGTGTCGTGTGCTCAAGATGGCATTTCACCACCTTGCTGATTTTCTGGCTCTTAGATTCTCTGTACTTCCTCTTTTTAAGTGTCACTCAGCAGAGGGATGAAACAAATGTCCTACTTCGGGCTCAGCACTAAAAGATCACTGACGCTCGGTGCCTTGATCAGTCACCCACGAGTCTGCGCATTCACTGCAGTTCCTCGAGAAAAGGAGCCTCTCTGCTTCAGGCTGAGAACAGCATCGGTCTCCGGGGTAAACATAAATATTGACAGACAATGTGGTACCATTTTAGCTGAACAACAGTAGTTAGTTCCTCTCTAGGGAAGGTCTGAGCTGAGTTTGTAGTACCAGGTGCCCGTTACCTGCCTGGAGCTGGCCTCAAGTTGAGCAGAGTAGTTGGTTACTCCATAGTCATGTGCCACCATTGTACCCATGAACATGGCTTCCTAGCAGGCTGATATTGTAGTTTGCAAGGTTCACAGCTGAGCAAAGCCAGCTTTTTTTTTTTTTTTAATTCTTGCCTAAATATCCCCTTTCAGCACTATGAAAGCCATAGGGAGAAATCTTCCAGCTCAATTCCAGCTTGATTTCTTATATCTTCCCATAAAGCTATCTTGTCTTTGAGACAAGGTTTCTTACTGAACTTGACACTCATTGGCTGGCTAGACTGGTTGGCCATTGAGCTCAAGAAGTCATGTATAGCATACACACACACACACACACACACACACACACACACACACACACACCATAGGAGTTACAGATGCAATAAACCACATCTGGGCTTTTGTGTTTTTTGTTTTTTGTTTGTTTTTTTATACTGTGAGTGCCAGAATCTAAACTCAGATCTGAATTCAGATCCTCATGTTTGTATGGCAGGCACTTTGATCCATCTGCCCATTACCTCTAGCTGTTATTTTTGTATCCTGGGTATACAGGAATCCAGCTTACCTCACAGTGTGTAAATATTAATAGTTGTCGGTAGCCCCTTCTTTTCAGAGTTTTAGGCTCAGTACAAGTGATACTGTCTGAGGCCAAAGCTGTCCATACAAATTAAGTAAATGTAGGTCCCTTGTCTCCACAGGATGGAATGTTAGATCACTGCTCTAGCCTGAAAGCAAAATATCACCTTGACAGGACACTGTCAACATGTCCCTGGGCATGCTGACATCTTGATTATCTCCTATCCCTTCTCTGAGCATCATTTTACAGGACAGAGAATAGCCCCGCTGACTGGATTCAGTGTCATGTTTCATAATGCCAAAGAAAATCTTGGATTATTGGTAAGAGTTCTTTACCAGCCAACTTTTTAAAAGCATCCAATGGAGTAATCTTTCAATATTTTCTTTCCCTTGCACCTCAAAATTCAATCACTTCCCAGTCTTAATACTTTTTCATTTACGACTTTATTTCCAGCCCCTCCCCCCACCATCTGTCCCTGCTATTCTCCGCCAGCTCAGACACTGGCTAGCCCACCTCATCTAGGACAGTCAACTCCTCCTTGTTCCCCCAGCAGCAGAAATCACTGCTGCCCCAGCCCTGATAGGAAAAACCTCCAGCTCCTCCAGGAATGTGTAGCTGCCACTCAAAAAATTTGCTGAACAAAAGAATTGTGGAGTATTTTGTGGCTTTCTGGTCTTCCATTTTAAAAAGTGAAAATCTTTTTCCTTGCATGATATCTGAGTTTTAACTTTCAATGGTTTGAAAGTTTGGATCCTGTGTGCTTGGGGCAAATGACGCCATAGCAGTAGAAATGGCCAACCTACCAACTGGCTGAACTTGTGGGGGTAAACACTGTGATGTTTCTGGGTTTTGAGAATTTCTTCTCTTGGCTAACAATTTGCATGATTTTTCTGAGTTCTGTGGAGCCCTTTCTGAGGAAGTGCTTGGGTAAAGGAATACAAACTTGCAGACTGTTCCGTGGAACTTGAACATTGGGCCCAGCAGACAAAGTCAAGTGCACGACTGGCTATCCGGAAAAAAAAAAATGAACCATGAGGTGGTGGGTCACTCTCACAGCAGAGCATCCCCGTGGAGGTTTCAAGCTTAGAGAAGGGATGTTGTTAGGGAGTGTGAGAAGGCACATTTGTGGAAAGAATTGCAGAAGAGTGAAAAAAAACCACCCTTCCAATATCCAACTAAGAAAGGGTAAGGGCAGGGGAGAGGAGAGTACAGTCATGGGCCAGAGGCTTCTAGGCCATCTTGAAGGAGCCTGGGAAGAGTTGCCCCAGATATTTGCTACAGATGGAACTGGCCCTCTTCCTCTGACATAGATGCCACAGAGAAAGCTTTCATTTATCCATTTCTTCTTTCATTCCCTACATGTCATTGAGCACCAAGGCTGTGCCAAGTACCAAGCATAGATCACTGAACTGAACAAATACTTGATTACACAGGATGTGTCTCAGGTCTTCTTGTCCATGATGACAATCATGGTGATGGTGAGGGACCATTTATATCCAAGGAAGCCTTGAGCTGGGCAAGGGACCACACCTGGATATGCACTGATCTTCCCTGAGACATTGCTGTCTTTACCGCAAGTTCCTGATTTGCCCAGAATCACAGGACACAAAGATTGTAGGCCGACACGGGTAGGGCCTGTAAAACCTTAGCCTTCCATGTATTCCTCAAGAGAGCTAGTGAGCTACTGAGGCAGCCCTCGGGGGGTCAGCTGGTGAACAGGCCCTTGCATGTGTTGCATTGGCAAGACAACGACTTCAGAAGATCAGCCACAGTCTTCTGAAAGGTCACGCAGGTGGCCAGGAGAATGGAGCTCAGTTACTGCTCCGCTTTGATGCCTTACATGACCATAAGCCAGTCGTTCAATCTTTCTGGCTGTGTATTTCTTCAGCTAGCAAGTAGCAAGGATAAATATCTCCATGTCTTCAAACATGCTCTATCCTGGGACTTTTTACGGACCTTCTGTAACACATGCACTCTGGCTACACCTCGACTCCTCTCTCCAAGCTCAGAGCAGATGGCCATTACAGTCGACCCTCCTTCTCACTGCTTCTTACCACCCACCCTGAGCAGAGCCTTTTGTTCCAGAACCTTCCCAGAGGCAGAAAGACCCAGCCTTCCTGCGGGTCACCCAGAGCCCCTGAACCTCCTTCCCCTCCAACTGTAATTAATCCCACTGCCCGGCTCACGTTTTACCCGAGCTCCTGAAATCAATAGTTTCTGGATTGTATGATCCCCTTGTAAACACTGACAAAATCAATGTGATTTCCATACCAGAGGACGGGGAACACTGAAGCAGACACTCTTGATAAGGAGCCCCTCACAGAAATGTGGGGTAAATGCTGGGAGTCCCCGCCACTTCCGTGCATAATGAGGCGTTTCCACAAACAACAGCCACACAGCCAGTCGTGCTGCCTGCAGCACAACAGTAGTCAACCCTCGAGCTTGGTAAGCGTATACATTTAGTAGCTGTAGCAAGCTCTGTGTGCTGGGTTTGAAGTGTCTAATTGAGTGAGTTCAAGGACATGCCTTTGTGTTTTATATTTAACCCTCTCCCCAGAGCATAGATAGCTGCCTCAGTGTCGAATTACGACACGAACCCTCCCTGCTCCCGTGTTCTCTAGCCAACACCCGGGCCGTATTTATAACAGTCTTCTTTTTCACACCAAGCCTTGGTCTTTTTCTCTTCTGTTCTCGTTCAGTGGGCATTACCATTTCTCTTTGGGAATGTGCTCGCAGGCTTGGGTGCTCCTCTGTCTAACAAACCTGTTTCTGACATGTAGTGTGTGAGGCAAATTTTGCCAATTGAATCAGATGTTTACAGCCCTGAGGGGTATTCATTTTAGGAAGTAAATCACTTTCTGAATTCAAGTGCATTTTTAACCCCCGACATTTCTAGTCAAATCATCTAGGTTTTCACTTGATTTATTGTATTTTGGGTAACATGGTTTTGTATTACCTAATTCATTGAGAATTTTTTTTTTTTTTAGAGCAAGCATTTTTAGGAGAGAATCCTGGGATAGTGGTGGGGTAAGAGCACAAGGGACCTGGCTTTCTGCTTGGACCATAGTTGCCCTGGCAGAAGGCTCGTCTCTCACCTCTGGAGTTCAAGGATTGTAACTTTCAGGCGAAGGTCTCAAATATCACTGTGGCCAGTTTGGCTCCATTTTAGTGGCAAGGCAGCAAAATTACCCATCTCGCTGCCCTGTCATAGGCAGCTGGGCATTCACTCAGGGAGCAGTTTACACACAAAGAACCCTGACCTGCAAGACCTGGGAATGTGAGTTCCAACTGCTTTCTCTCCTAACCTTGGAGTCAGATGGCCGTGGAGGTGGCTGCTGCTGTACCTCCATACCCACCGGCACTGAAGCCCCTTTCTGGCTGAGCTGCTTTTTAATGCCTGTACCTTTCTCTTTATCTTTTTCTCCTTCCAAAAAGCAAGCATATGATGCCCATCTTCCAGGGATGGGAGCAAGGTGTCTAGAAGTCGCTGTCCATATCCAAGGAAAGACGTAGTAGCCTTCATAATCATCTAAGAAGGCTTTGGCTTTAGGTGTATACCTCAATCTGACGACCGGCATAGACCAGTACAATAATTAAAAACCAAAAATCCAAATCAGCAAACCACAGAGAAGGAAATCTAGTTTTCTGTGGTCACTGAATTTATATTAATTTTACGTCCAGCCTCCAAAAAAAAATAAATCATAAGACATGCAAAGACACAAGAAATCGTTGCCAAGTCAGGCGTGTGTGCAGTAAAGTGTTTCTCTCCCACAGCTGGTGAAACTCTGCTCTTCCAGGACACCAGAGTCCATTCCCAACACCCACATCAGGCAGCTCACAACCGCTTGTGACTCCAGCTGCTAGGGAATCCGATGCCGTCTTCTGAGCTCTGTAAATTTTTAATATAATTTTTTTAAATGCCCAAAAAAGTGTGCTAAGAAAGTTAGGAATGAACACTTCTAATCACCCTGAGTTTAGCTCTTCTGACAAAGCTGATTCACACAGATGAATAAACATAGTTAAACCAGTTATGATGCTCTATGAAGAGATGAGAAAATTACACACGGCTTATTGGATATTAGTGAGGAATTTGCTCCTTCTTAATGATTATCTAGCAAAAGTTCTCAACGGATTCTGTCACATATGTAGCAATATTTTTAAAATATATATTTTAAATGCAATATAAATAAATAAATGTCACATGCACACTATTCAACCTCACAACAGCTCTTCCATTTGCAACACCAGGATGAGTGAACCTGGAGAGCGTTGTACTAAGTAGGCCAGACACAGAAAGCCAAGTACTTCGTGCCTTTCCTTTGTGGTGAATAGAAAAATTTCAGACTCACAGCAACATGGGCTACAGTTGTGATTGCCCAGTGAGAAGAAGTAAAGAGAAATGGGTTGGTCACAGTACAAAATTTCGACTGTAAATTCTAAAGATCTAATGTATGCGGACTATAGTTGGTATATTGCAGACTTGAAATTTGCTAAAAGTGGGTGTCGAATGTCCTCACACACCACACACACACAATTATAAGAGGTGATAGATATAGTAATTAACTTGATTATGGTAATCAGTTTATAATATGTGCATATAAAAGTATCACATTGCATGCCTTAACTGTATACTACTTTTTGTCAATTATACCCCCAAAATCTGCAAAACTAAGATTTATTTTTAAATAAAGCATTATTTGGTAGGCTCATTACATAGACATTTCAGAACCTCTGGGGACACAAAGAGAGACATGATATTTAAATTTCCTGGAAGAACAGATTTGTATCTGTGTACTTAGTGACTCTTCCCACACAACAAAGCCTCCTAGCAGAGACAGTTCTAGAAGGGTGTCCCTGCAGACTGAATGGAGGGACTGATTGGGACTGTTTCCCACCCCCTTCATCAGAAGCTCACACACGGCAGGGACAACCACAGGGCCACTGAGGGAGGCAGTGTGCTCTCACTGACAAGCTGGAACGGAAGAGAGCAGGATGCGAGCCTGGAGAGATGACTCTGGATCCAGCACTTGCCCACAAGCACAAAGGCTTGAGTTTGCAGAGCTGAAACCCACATAAAGCAGCGTGTGTCTGTGATCCCAGTGCTCCTACGGCGTGATGGGGGGCGGGAGAATCCCAGACACCCTTGGGCCAGCTAGCCTGGCATGCACAGCTGCCAACAATAAAGACGCCATCTCAAATAAGGTGGAAGGTGAGCTTTGAAACCCAGGCTTGTCCTCTGACCTACACACACACACACACACAGAGGCGGGGCATAGATTTTAAAATAGAAGAGGAGGTGTACTTTTATAATACTATCACCCATTACCACCTGTCGTGCACATGCCGCCAAGTCCACGCAGCAGGGAGGCCTGTCATCCACTCCACATTGCGTTCTACTCTAGGGAGATGGTTCGATAAGGAAGAAAACTCTGGTCCCCTTCCATCCATTTCATCTCCTAGCCTAAAGAGATTTGATCATTATGTGCTGGCCCTTCAGTGTACCCACACACTAAAAGCAAGCCAACTGCTTCAGATGCCACATGCTCCAAGGCACAGAAGTCTGTGCCAGGCTTGGGAGACATGCTCTCCAGAGTCAAGCCCTCCCACCTCTCAGCCTGAGACACAGGCATGATCTTGAGGACCGGGAAACATCATGACTGCGGTTTAATTTGTTGGGTGGAATTCGTAAATACTTTTTGTATCTGAGGTGATGAACTAAGAGTCAGAACAACCCAGTGTTTGTACTGTGCTCTGGAAAACATTAGAGCCAAGGACAGGGACAGCAGCTCAGGTACGAAGCAAATAAAGGTGTCAGCTGTGGCTTAGCAATGGCATTTTGAAAGGACCGAGTGGGAGTGGATGTCTGCTTGTGAGCTATTCCTGTGATTTAGGTCGGGGCTTGAAGCCTGAGCTAGGGTTTACATCAAGAGAATAGGGATGAAGAGAGAGCTTGGAAAATGGCACTTGAAATCGCAGCAAACTTCGCTAAGGTGGATATGCAGAGGAAAGATGATTCAAACCACCTGACAAGCCAGGCGTGGTGACACACACTGTATTCCGGGCTACAGAGCTGAGGCAGGAGGATCACTAGCTCCTGATCAGCCTGAGCAATTTCTCAAGGCCTGTTTAAAAAACATATTCTTTTAATTGTAGGAAGGAGTTTGGGGGCATAGCTCAATATTAGAATGCTTGTATAACATGCATGGAGAACTTGGGTTTGATCTTCAACTGGAAAATAAGAAAAGAGAAGAGAGGGAGGAAGGGAGGGAGAGAGGGAAGGAGAGAAGGGAAGAAAAGCTTGAGCACCAGGAGAGTCATGTCATTTTAGAAACCACAGGAGCAGGCGGTGGGGCCAGGTGTTGTGCTTGGCCCTAAACATGGCACATTGAAGGTGCTGCCAGGTCCCCAGGGCAGCACTCTCCGAGGCTGTTGGAAGGGCAGGCTCACCACACTGGCCATTTGGCAGGCTTCATCTCTCCCGTTCTGTTTCCCACAGAGGGCAGAATTCCATCTAGGAGCAGGGTGAGAGCGTGCTTGCTTTCAGTGCCGAGGCAAGTGAGGGAGCCAGCGAGCAGACTACTGTGGCTTTGGCACTGGGCAGGGCCAGGGACGGGCTCACGCCTGACCCCTCAGCGAGGGTTTCCCCACCCAGGTACAGGGATGAGGACTTCTCAGAAGCCAGGAAGATCACGAACAGAGCAAGAGCTTGGAGGTTGCAAAACAAAGTTCCCAAAGAAGAAGGGAGGCAAGGTCTGCATGGAGCTGAGGATCGCTCCTCAGACCCAGCCATTGCTCAGCTGTGAAGGGAATGCAAGGGTCTGCACTGACTCTGGGTCTCCTCACCCAAGAGATGGAGAAGAGCAGAGCGGTGAGAAGCGAGAGTCCACTCTTCGCAGCTTGATAGGCCATTACTAATGCATGCTAACAGTGACTCCTTAAACACCAACACAGATTAAATACCAAGGTTGCCACCCAGCCCACGGCTTGCTATTTGTGGAGTCTTCCTTCTGAGCTCCTAGGAGGAACTGTTGCTTGCCTTAAACTCGCCCCGCTTTACCTATTTTATTCCCTGACTTAGTAAAGAATCGGTTTTAAAATTTCAGAGGGTGTCATATTTATTTTCTATACATCTCGTCACTTACGATGTATGTTTGTAAACAAATATGTTCCAGTTTTTAGGAGACATATGGTTTCTAACTTGTCTGACTTAATAAGGTAACAGAAGTTTCGTGTTAAATCTGCCTCTAAGGGCTGCAGTCTCTGAACGACTTAATTAGTGCTCTAAGAGCATTGAATTCCTGGGCAGAGCTGGAGTCCCATCTCTGTCTTCTCTGCCTTCCCTTTCTTTGCAGACAGGGAAAGCGATCCTTGCAAAGAGATTGTGGAGAACCCTGAAAATGGGACAAATAAAGAAATACCCACTCCTCTCCTCTCTGTCCCTGGAAACACTCAGAAAGGCCAGTTTCTTTCATCTCTAGATCCCCCCTCTGACAGAGTGCAGAAGAAATCTGGAGAGTGTGTGAGGGGACTGTCCAGAGACAGTATCTGCCGTGTGGCTGTGGCCAGATTAACCAGTCTTCTAGGGGCTCTTGCAATACAACCTGAAAACATACTGACAAAGCAGAGCTGCCCCAGCAGATCCCAGGGCCATCCGCTGCTGTCATCTCCCAGTGTGTGCCTGATGGCCACTTAACCTGGGAGATCCAGAGCCCAGAGAGAGTCTACCGCAGACCAGCTCTGCATCAGGCTCCTGGTCTGTGGCAGCGGGATACCCACAGCTCCTACCTCTAAGGTTTAAACCTGCAGTTAATAAGCAAAGAGCTCAGGAGGACATCATTGACACCCAGTGAGGACTTCAAAAATAGTCTTTCCTGGCACTGTGGCTATGGGATTAGCAGCTGCCTGCTCTAATTGGACTGTGTCCTTTGAAAGGAGAAAAGCACACACACACACATACACACACACACACACACACACACATACACACACACACCCCGACTTCCCTCCCGGCAAGAAGGGCTCAGGGCAACTCAGCCTCAGGGAGGGATCAGCCCAGCTGCACCTGTCTTGAAGGGCATCAGGTGAAGTCATGTGCCAGACAGCTGGAGAAAGGTGACACCCGAGTGAGGACTTGGTCTCTGACTCTCATTGAAGAGGGTAAGGACAGCCTGACAATGCACGGGCGCCTCTTCGTCGTGTTGTGCAGGTGGTAAGAAGGCGCTAAAGGCAGGGACGGCACCCTGGGTGCCTCCCACCACACCTTCCCTTCCGATTGCGATGTCAACACTGCCGTGTGCTCATTTTGTTGATGGTGCGTATTTCTCTCTTATAGCTTTAAATGCTGGGCTTGTTGTGAGAGACTGGACATTCAAATGAGCTGTCTGGCACCTTCCTTTTCTGTCTCCATGTTTGAAAGGCCAAATGTTCATTTCTGGGGCCCATCCAGCCTCTGGCTTCCTTCCTAATGCGTTATGTGGAGTGGGAGTTTTCCCATTCATAACACAATAGTGACTCAAAATTGCTTCCAGAAGAGATGGCGCTGCGGTGGAGTGGGGGTGGGGTGGGGTGGCAGGCTTTGACCTTCATGGCTTTAAGATTAATATGGTGAGGTAGATGAGGCTGTCTTTTTTGTTGTTGTTTTGCTTTGTTTTGTTTTTTGAGACAGGGTTTTTCTGTGTAGCCCCAACCATCCTGGAACTCACTCTGTGGACCTTGAGCTCAGAGATCCACCTGCCTCTGCCTCCCAAGAGCTGGGATTAAAAGGATGCACCACCACTGCTTGGCAGATGAGGCTGTCTTGAAGACTGACCTAGTATACAGTTACTTTTGGAAAGATGTGTTATCATGTGGTTCCCACT
The DNA here is from genome assembly GCF_949786415.1 of Peromyscus eremicus. Taxonomy (NCBI): domain Eukaryota; kingdom Metazoa; phylum Chordata; class Mammalia; order Rodentia; family Cricetidae; genus Peromyscus; species Peromyscus eremicus. The sequence goes on from NC_081424.1 coordinate 57,306,831, forward strand.
GACCTTCTAGAAGTTTTGCTATATGGTACTCAAGTATGAGGCATCTCCCTTAGTGTGTGCATGCCCCATAAACCACGCCTGTGTGTCTTCATCGTCAGGGGCTCCATCGGAAGGCACTCCCCCTCCCACAGGCCAGGCAGCCGCACACCACAAAGACATTTGACACCAGGCTTATGGGATGTGAGACAAGTTTAGACGTGAAAAGGAAGACAGATTAGATGGAGTTGTCTCATTTAAGGTCCTACCCTGGGCAAGGTTGAATTCTGCCTCTGTTTTCAACTCCTCTTTCAACAAGAGTAGCTCCTGTATCTGGATCCTTTTAAGCAAAGAATTTCACAACTAAGGAGGTGAAGGACCTGGTCCTCAAGGATTCCTGCGTGAGTCTTGGTGACGGAGGAGCCTCCCTAGAAGAACCTCCCCTGCCTGGTCTCACCATGGAACCATAACATAGCTTACCAGAGCCTGGAAGCATCCATCCATTGGGCTTCAAAATGTTGCTTAAAGAATAGAATGGAAATTTCTCTGAACCCAAGAGCTAGAGGAAGATTCCCACTTTCTGGATCAAAATCATGACATCAAAGCATCATCACTACAACCTAAGGAATGACTGTACCCACCCACACCCAATTCATGAGGTATCCTCAGAAGTGACTGAATGTTCAAAGTACAGGTTGAGGTTCACCAAAACTCCAGCTATTGATCAAAACCCCAAATTAAGACCAAGTATGATAAAGCTGCTTGTGCACGATGAAGCACTGTGTGTCGATGGTTCTCTTCCTTCTTTTCCATTCCTTGGATAAGAGTCTGTCATGATGATAAAGAGGCCTTCTTGTAAGTGCCATGGAGTACTCTTTACCTCTTGCTAATATTACACTTCTTCTTACTTCCAGACCCTCATCTATCACTTCTACCATGGATATAAGGCTGTTAGGGGCTTCTGGGAAGTACATAAAATGTTTGAAATATAAATAAGAATATTTATATAAAAGCTTAAGATATCAGACAGACATGAGTTCTTTAAATTCCACATATATTTCTGACATTATGGCATGTCTGTATTCTTCATCTTCATAACATTTTAAAAACACACTCATTGTTCAATGTTTTCCAAATTTATTAGCATATAATTGATAAACAAAGAAAATGAACAACACCAATTTGTACAGTTTGGTGAGTTATACGTCTAGTCATGTTATCACCATGTGAAGATGACAAAGAGATCCATCATCTCCACAAACTGCCATTGTCACCCTCCCCTGCATGCTTGACTATTTTTAGAAGCCTTTGTCATATGAAAAGAAGCCATGCAGTGATTGTCTGTGAGGGACTTGCACTTTGGTATAATGTCTTCCAGTCCATCCTTCTTGACAAAGTTGGTGGGTTTCCCTTTCTTTTGAGGCAGAGTAATATTGTATTGCGCATATGAATCATATTTCCTCACCCATTTGTTTTTCAATACACAGGTGTTTACAAAGCTTGGCCACTGTGGCCCAATCTATAGAAACAAAGAGTCCATCTTGCTCCTCAGGAGCAAATTCCCCTGGTGGCTCCTGAACCACTTGGTGGTTTCATCTTGAATATCTTTGGGAACCTCTATCGTGTTTTCAGTGGCTTTCCAGTTTCAATCTATCTGTAGTATTCAAGGTTCCAAATTTATCACAACTTCCTTAACATTTTATTCCCTTTTTTACCCAAAATGATCATCGTTCTTGTAGCAGATGTAAGGTCATATCTCATAGCAGTTTGGGTTCACATTTCTGGTGATGAATGATGTTAAGCATTGTATCATATACATTTGGTCATTTATATGTCTTCTTCGGGTAGATTTCTACCTAAGTTCATTTTTTAATTGGGTTATTTGGGGGTTACTGTTAAAGGACAGGAATTGGTGCATGTTCATACACGGGGGTGGCACAGTGGACTTGGCCCTCCCACATCAATATTCACCAGGAAAATGCCCTACAGACTTGTCTATGGGCCAGACCTATTGAGGCATTTTCTTGTTTAAGACTCTGTTTAGTTAGGGTTTTACTACTATGAAAAGATGTCATGACCACAGCAACTCTAATAAAGGAAAGCATTTAATTGGGGCTGTCTTACAGTTCAGAGGTTTAGTCCATTGTCATCATGGCAGGAAGCATGGCAGGCAGACATGGTGCTGGAAAAGTAGCCAAGAGTTCTACGTCCAGATTGGTAGGCAGCAGGAAGAGAGGGAGTTAGCCACTGGACCTGGCTTGAGCGTAGAAAACCTCAAAGCCCACCCCCACTGACACACTTCCTCCAACAAGGCCACACCTACTCTAACAAAGGCACACCTCCTTGTAGTGCCCCTCCCTATGAGTCTATGTGGGCCATTTTTATTCAAACCACCACATATTCCTTCCTTCCCAATGACCCTCCCTTTTGTTGAGTTAACATTAAAAACTAGCCAACACCAAGGGAGACTCTAGTCCCCTACAGTAGCACGTAGCATGTCCCCAGGAATGGATCTTGCACAGGAATGGGACACTAGAGAGAGAACTCGGAGACTAAAGCTCATGTTACTGGGGATGGGGGTGGAAGGGGGGTGGGACGAGGGGAGGGGAGGGGGGATGTTGGGAGTCTCTGATGTGCTGAGCCTCGTTCAGTCCTGCTGAGGTGCTCTGTGAGTCTTCATATGGTTTTTAATATTTGAATACTCTTATGACATTCAAAAACAATCTCCTTTGTATGTAGGCATTATATAATTTTCTTAAAAATATAGTTTGCATGTCTTAGAGTTTTATGAAAAAATTACAGAGCTATTTTAGAATTATGAAAGGAGAAGAGGAAGTAGAGGTGCAGGAGGAGAAAGTGTTTGCCCTTCAATAAGCAGGGTGTGGGAACGGAGAGACAAGTCAGTAGAAAACAGTGGCAAGCCCAGAAACAAATCTAAGTGTATGTGAGAATCTAGACTTAATAAAAGTGTTTTTTTTTTTTCTGGTCAAGAAGAACTAGACTGTTTGATAGTACCAGCATGAATTCCCTCCCGTCAAGTGGGCCTTACATCCACTCACCCCAGGATAACTAGAACAGCTATTGTACCTTTCATGACATCTTGCCAGTTTAGTCACTGTTATTGCTCTTAGGCATTGCTGCTACATAGGACAACTAATTGCTTTTCCTCCTTAGTGGCTTGCATGGCTCCCTCTAGCACTATAGGAGTTAGTCCTCAGGGAGAAGACTTCTAGCGTCTTGTCTTCTTCATCTTTAAGTAACCCACTACATCTACTTCATGCTGCCCATATGCTCCTGAATGTGGGGCCATCACTGACACATGGTCAACCTATCAGGGGCCAGACCCTTAAAAAAAGCTAACTCTCCCTCCCTCAGAAGCCATAAGCTGTCCGTAGCTCTGCAGTCAGGGGTAGAAGCTCATGAACCCCTTCTCTCTCCATGCTAGGATACTGACTGGTTTGGTCTTGTGTAGGTCTTGTGCAGGCATCTGTAGTTGCCCTGAGTTCATGACTGTAACAGTCCTATCACGTGCAGGAGAGGCTGTTCACACTGACCCTCCATGAACTCTGGCTCTTACAATCTTTCCTCCCCCTCATCCAAAATGGTCCCTGAGCCTTGCTGGCAGGGCTTCTGCAGATGTCCCATTTATGTCTGAATATTCCACTGACATTTAGTTCTCTGCAATAGTGCAGCTGTGAGCTTATGCATTAGCCACCAGTCACTGCACAGAGGAACTTCTCTGGTGATGTCTGAGAGCTGCACTAATCTACGGATAGAGACATTATTTTAGGGGGCAGTTGGATACCATGTCCATTTATTGCAATAATAGTAGTAGGTTTACCCCTGGGCCCATGAGCTCCCCCACTGTGGGTTCTTACCCCACCCCCAAGGCTCAGGAACCATTTTGGAAGAAGAGAGAGAGTGTGAGCACCAGAGGTCATGGAGGACCACCATGAAACAGTACCTTCTGCACATGACAGACTTACAGTGCAGACATGTTTCCTCCTGTGGAATGGGCTCAAATCCAACCAACAAGCAATGGGTTACCTCCATCACATCTATGCCGCTATCGCACCCATGGGCATCTCTTGCCATTCCAGTCATTATTGCACTTCATAGTTAGATAAGATTGTTGATGCCCCTCCTTTTGTCCCCCATCAGCCCACATGGCTGCTTCTAGTGCTACAAAAGCTGGCTAGCAGAGAGGAAGCTTCCTGGTCAGCACCAACTTGACTTCTTCATGTTCTATACCTAATGTGTGTGGTGACTTACCATTAAGTTCTTTTAAGCAGTCGAGGATAATGGGCAATGGCTTCTGTTGTTTGAGGGATCCTGAACACCTCTGACCAACAGCTCAAGAGATGATTTCCCACACCTGGCTAGCCTTTGAATTAGGCAACATGTGACTACTAGCATGAGCATAGTTCCCTGTTTGGAGTAACTCTAATTAAACTCTTTTATATGAATATAAAGGTTAATGTTTTAAAACTCTGTGCCAAACAATGATTTCATTTACAGCAGGATATCAGAGCACCATAGAATTCGATTCCTCTCAAAAGCAAGTGCAAATGGCCATCTCACTGGCCCCAAGATAAGCCTGACACCTTTGCATGGGTGGCGGGCCTCTACAGAGCGCCCCAGAACCACCACAGGGACACCTATTGAATCCATTCCTTCCCTCTAGATGACTCCTTCCACTTCTGTTCATTCTACAGAACTAATTTCTGTGGCATTTTATTTTCATGCAGCCTTGAAACCAAGAATGTCTTGAGTATTTATGAGGCATTTACAAAAAGACCAGAGTGGATGCAGTTTAGACAGGTCACAATAATTCTCCCGATCTCCCTGACAGCCAGTGTTTCAAGCTTCACCTTCCCTCCACACATACTCAATTAAATTAAAATACGGCATAGAAAGCCATGGCAAAGGAATCTGAAAGGGTACTGCAGAGGTGAAAAGAAAATAACCTCGGAGAAAACACTCCCGTTACCAGCAAACATGTTCAGATTTTACTGCGATAAAAAAATCCAGGATAACTATCAAGGCAAAATGAGGCCACAGAGATGGCACATGAACAACATGCTCCCCACACCAGTGTAAGGACTTGAGCTTGAACCCCCAGGACCCATGTCAAGCCAAAAGCACCAGCTTGTGTCTGTAATTCACCACCCCTGCGAGATTGGAGATAGGCACATGAGCCGGCTGGCCTGCTGGACTGAGTGGCAAATCACAGCAGACTCTGTGGCGAATGAGGCAGGAGCTGACAGCCGAGGTTGTCCTCTGACCTCCACACATGTGCTGTGGCAAACACATGCCCACATGGGCGTACATGCATGTGCATACCACACGCGTGCACATCATACAGACACACACAAACACATATATACACATATATACAAACATACACATTCATGATATATACTCACAAACACACATGCTTACATACATGCACACATACACACACCACATACACATACATACCACATACACTGCATAGACACATGCATGCACAGATATGGACATACATATACAAACACGTAAACATTGTTTTGCTTTTAATGAAAGACCCAGTGTCCTGGTTATGATTCTATTTTGTTGTACATACTGTGATCAAAAGCAACCTCAGGCAGGAAGGGTTTATTTCATCTCACAGTCCATTATCCAGGGAAATCATGGCAGGAACTCAAGGCAGGAACCCAGAAGCAAGAGAGAAACCATGAAGTGTGCTTGCTGCTCACTTGCTCGCTCCCCGTGGCTTGCTCAGCCTGCTTTCTCACACAACCCAGGCCCACCTGCCCAGGGATGGCACCACATACAGTGGGCTGGACTCTCCCACATCAGTCATTAATCAAGGAAATGCCCCACAAGCTTGCCTACAGGTCAGTCTGGTGGAGATCTTTTCTCACAGATGGTCCCAGTTCATGTCAAGTTGACAGAGTAACTAACACATCAGGCAGAAAAGAGAGGAAAATGGGGGTACTGGTGAGCGGTTTTCCTTGCCTCACCAGGATGTCCCACAGTCTTGCTGTTGGGATGCAAGCCAGCACCAACCACTCCAGGACCATGCGCACACAGGGAGTGTGCTAGAGTTGTTCCCCGCCCCAGCTCTGAGAGACAGGACACTGGCCACGCTGAGGGGCGCTGGGGCAGGAGCCCCTGTGGTTCTTCCCTCTGGTTCTGAGATCCCCAATGCAGGTTAACACTGACATGGTGAGCGACATGGCGGGTACCATATTTGAGCTTGATGCCAACACTCTGGTCAGCCTCTTCTTTCTGTGACTGTGAAATTAGCTGTGACATTTAAGTAGCAGCAGGCTCAGCCATACACAGGGAAGCATGAGGACTCTCCCTAAGATATGAACAGCACTGTCCCCAGAGCTGGCAGATATCACACAGTCCTGGCATGGGTTGTGCCCTGCCCGTTACACACCGTGTTTCCAAAACTGTGAAGCACGCTGCCTCTGGAGTGCAGACCCCGATGGTGGCCTTTGGGGTAACCGACCTGTGGAAATACCAGGAATTGTCTGGGCAGAAGTACAGTGCGCAATTTTCATTTGTCTCCCTGGCTTTTATAACCCATTGTATAACATGAAGATGAGAATATGCACCGCATGTCTTTTTAAATATTCCTTTGTTCCTTGATTGTGGTTTATTATTTTCCAAAGAGCTTAGAAATTTCCCATTTCCAGGAGGTTTCTGAATTTAAAGTGTAATCATTTTTAAAATACTAAAATTGGTAAGATTATCTGAAGACCATGATTCTCTCTGCTCAGAAAAGCCACTTAAGAATGGACCAAATTGGGGAGGAAAGCAAGAGCTTCCTTCTCGGGGTGTTAATCTAGGCTTCCCATGGAAAGAGAAGCCGAGCTGAGAAATTATCCCGCACTGTAAATGGAGAGTGAGTTTGAACATCGTCCTAAGAGTCATAATTTAGTTCTAGTCAGGAGTAGCTGAGCGAGAGAAAACTCGATTACTTAGAGGCACTAAGCATATTAGAAGGACTACAAATGTCTTCAGCCGGGGCAGCCACCGCAGACCGGCCACTTCGGGCCCGCTGCTTTGATGAGAGCCGATAGACTCTATTACGGCTGTCCATCGGGGAGAAAATGAATTTAGGATGCCGCCGTCATTTCTCTCGTCCATAGGCCGAGCTTTTTAAAACATTGAGCCATAGTCATGCAAGTTAGCTAACTTAATTTACAGCTGGAATGGAACCTGGAGTGGTTAGTGATGCTCCCGTCAGAGGCAATTCAAACACTGGCCGGTGGCTCACGTGGACTATGGACCACACAGATAATGCCCTCACCAGAGTGGGCATGACCTCATGTGCCATTTAACAAAACCGTGTGCCTGGGACATGCAGGATGACTTAGCCCAGCTGGAAGTGATGGAGAAACATGCACCTAAATAAGGATGTGGGATGCATTGAATTCATAGAATCTGTGTGTGTGCGTGTGTATGTGTGTGTGTGTGTGTGTGTGTGTGTGTGTGTGCTTGTGTGTGCTGTACATGTATATATGTATCTATGTCTGTGTGTGCTGTACTGTGTGTGTCTGTGTGTGCTGTACATATGTGTGTACGTGCATGCATGCATGCATGTGTGTGTGTGTGTGTGTACGTGTGCATGCACAAGTGCAGAGGCTGGAGGCCAGCCTAGGTGTCATCCTCAGACACCGTCTACTTGAGGGCCAACAGTCTGGCTAGACTGGCTAGCCATTGATCCACCTATCTCCACTTCCCCAGAAATGATTATAAGCCCAAGTACCATGTCTAGTTTTCTGCACGGGTGCTGAGGATCTAGCTCTCTATCCAGGAACCACCATTTTGAGATCATATCTGTTGATACATTATTAACCTTAGGATCAAATGTAATCTCATCATAGGTAGCTGTTATTTTTATGTGTTTACATTTGTTGGGATGTTAGCTAGGAAGTGACATGTATATGCCACTAGGCATAGGGAGAGATGAGGATGTGAGAGATGGAGGAGTGATTCTGTCTCTCTCTTCACAGGGCAAGCACACCAGACTCATAATCCACCATGCACAGTTATATTGTTTATATGCTGTCTACTCTAAAAATGTCTTCATTTCACTGTGTGACTGCCAAACGTTCTCAGACACAATAGGGGCTGTACATGTTCTGTGTTCAGGTCTTAGAAATGAATGGGTGTTGTCACGGTAGACGGTCATGATCAGGAGCATGAATTCTACCTCTTGTTGTCTGTGCCCCTGAGTTGAGGTTATCCATCCTCCCTGTGCCTCAGTTTCCTCCTATAAAATATAGGGGCAGTGGATTTATGAGGACTAAATGGGTTTATTCTTTCAAAATACTCAAAATAGGCCTTGACAAAAGGTAAATGCTCACTAAAATAAATCAGCAGGTAGATAGATAGCCAGGTAGGTAGATGATAGATCAATGAAGACTAGAAGGGGTGAATTATTCTAAAAAAATGAAACAAGAAAGAAAATGATAAAAGAGTTAACACAACCTTGTGTAGACATTGTATCCAGGCATGTGCGCATGTGCTTCTCAAAGCCCTTGAGATATCTTGAAACAAAATAATTAGAAGAAGAACTGCAAAGGGCTGTATAAGTGATATGTCAAATAAGAAGCTCGGGAACACTGTAAACATGCAGATTATAAACTCAAAGTGTGTAGTTCCGTGTGTGTGGACTGTGTGCACCTCACTAAGATGAAGGAGACTGCAGTTAGGAGATTGTGTGGGCAGAGGTTGCCAAACACAGTAGGTAAAACTGGACATTGTGCCCGAGTCACCCGTACCTCCTGGTCTCACTGGGCCACCGTCTGGCCATTGTCTTGAGACTGAGTCACTAACCGTATCTATCTACCCCTTCTCCCTCTCCTGTACCATTGCTTTCTTTTCCTCGTTTTCTCACCTGATAATCTGGAGGCTTAGCATCCTTTAACTGCCACTCTCTTGAGAGCTCCTAACCAGCCGTCAAAGGCGTCTTACAGCTCCTGGACACCCCACTGCATTTCTGTTTAAAACCCTTTAATGCCCCCACATGCGTGTGTAAGACATTCGTGCTTGTACATGCACTCTTGGGTAGTTTTTGAATTTGTCCCCAGCACAGGCTCCCACCTCACTACCCACTGGAGCCTACAACTGAAATTCTGGATGGTTGTAGTGGGAGCAGCAGAGCAAAGGCCACATACCAGACACACTGCAGCACTGCATGCATCCTTTAGTCAAGCAGGGTGATCACCCCCCAAGTGGGACTTTATTCGGAAGTAGGGTTCAGAGATGAAGTTGGCTAAGATGAGATTGTGGAGGAGCAGGCAGTCCCCTAATCCACTAGGACAGTCATCCTTATGAGAAGAGGAGACACACCCGGCAGGACTCAGCAAGGGAGATGGACTGCAGTATGTGCCTTCAGGACAAGGACAGGGTGACTGCAGGACATTGAGAGACATGCTGCAGTGAATCATCCTGTCAACTCAGATGGATTAAGATTAGTATAATTCATGTCTGGGTATGTCTCTGAGGGTTTCCCGGCAGGATTAGCTAAGGGGAAAGCCTCCCCCCAAATGTATGTAGTGGCATCGTATAGGCTGGGGACCCAGAGGGAATCAGAGGAAAAGATGGAAGCCAGTGAGCTAGCCCAGACTCCCTCTCGGCTTCTCTGCTCACCATGCTCTCCCGTCTTGACAGATTAAACCACAAGCAAAACGCACCTTCCTCTTGTAGCTGTTCTCTCCAGCATTTTGCCACAGCAGTGAAAATCCTGACTAACACAGACATGAAACAGACTCTCCGAGTGCTTTCGGAAGGATCATGGCTCAACTAATTTGATTTTAGACTATGAGAAAATGACTACGTTGTTTGTAACCGCCAAGCTTATGGCTTTTGTACAGCAGCCCTAGGAAACACACAGTGGCTGCTGAATTGACACAAAGTGTCCTCATTTATGAAATGGGCTATGGTAGCCTTCTGAACCCCTTGGAAGCATCATGGAAATCAAAAGAGAAAAATGTGTGAGCAGTTATTACGTGTCAAAAAACTGTGTACCAGTGTAAGACAGGCATGGTGGCTCACACCTGTACTCCCAGCACTACGGAGGCTAAGGCAGGAGGATTGCTGCAAGTTGGAGAACTTCCTGGTCTACATGGTACATCCCAAGCCAACCTGAGCTTCAAAGTAAGACCCTGTCTCAAAACAACACATTCCACATAAGTATAATATAAAATTCTTATTTCTTGGAAACCCTCTTATTCCCTTCCATAGCCTTAACACAATACCTTCTCCATAGTATACACTCAACAAACACTTGTTGAATATTTCATTTAATAAGTTGCACTGGTTTTATCTTTAAAATCCCCAAAGACCTCTACAAGGCTGTGCTCACCCTCACATCACTGTCTAGCCATTCGTGTGCAGCTGTTACTGCAAAGAGCATCGTTTCTGAAGGACATGATTTGATTTGTCTAGCTGAACATAAATAATATATTACATTATAATAGTCTGCTGTGTATTAATGTTTAATATGCTAATGAAGTTTAATCTCTGTAGATTTGAAAATAAGATTTATTTTATTTAAGGTGAAAAAATATTGAATTTATTTTCACATGTATGGCTGGTTTTATATATGCTGCTTACTAGAAATCTAATAAATGCATATTTTATAAAAATGGCTATTTTAATAGCATTCCTTTGAATATGCTCATCAATAAATTTAATCAATTACCTATTCAAGTACTAGAGCAAGCATTCTAGCCCTAGTGCAACAAAATGATCTCTTGCAAGGAAGAAAAGACGGATCTGAATAGCAGGAGCTATTACTCACAAAGTGGATGGGAACAAATTTCCCCTTTGATACCCAACTCCTACTTAAAATAAAACCACCAGAATGCTATTCTTGCTGAATTACTTCTCTCAGAATCTTTAAGCAGTTTCCATGCACCCTGGGGCTAACAGAGCCCTGTCAGAACCCAGTGAAGCTGATGTAGCCCTGCTTAGAGAGCAGAATTGAGGCCATGAAGGCTACAAGCCAGGGCTCAGCAGCAGAATGGAGAGGAGAGCCTGAGCCAGCCCACCCCAAACACACTCCGGCACCTACCATACCACTGTCACACTCAGCCAGCATCTTCTCTGGCAGGAACAAAACTCTGCGGAAGGACCCCGCTCCCGGGCTCCTATAGTGACATTTAATAAGTCTAGAAGAAAAACACCTAGCTAGCTCTTGCTTGCATGTAATGGATTCCTGGAAGCGAAGACAAAAGCTTTATTTCACTTCCAAGTGGACCTCACATGGCATCAGCTGAATGTATACTAGGAAGATGTAGTTTTAAAAGTTGTTGCCTGGGATCGGCAAAGGAAAAAGGAGATAGAATTAAGTAGTGGAGGGTGACATAAGCTGTCTGGAAAAAGCACATGTCGGCTGCTGTTTGTTTCCTGCCTAGAATTCAGTCCCATGGCTGCAGCGCACGACTCAGGCATCTGGGAGGGAAATGTAGTCCATTAAACATGCCAGTACAAGAGGGAATGGTTGCTCTTCTTGATACGGTCTTGTGGATCCAGGGCTAGGCTTGGACTTGCGATGTATCTCAGGATGATCTTGAACTTCTAATTAGAGGGAATGGCTCTTGATCAGTAGATAGCAATCTGTGCAACAAGAAACGCACCTCATGTTCATCTTGGAGAATAAGAACCAACTTGTTTGTTTGTAAGCAGAACTCTGTCCCTGGTAGAGTACATGCCACTTGAAATGGCTCAAGGGAGAAATCCATGTTGGGCTCTGCATTCTTGCTTCCTTCCAGTGGCCAGTGATGCACTCTTCAGACCCTTTGCAGTCTATCCACGGGCACAGGTACCTGCAGCCTGCCCATAAGCTTCATGCACATAACAGTGCAAAGTGGAAGTGAGGAGCATGCTGTTTCAGCGAGGAAAGATGGTGCTAAGGAAAACGTAGGTCCTGTCCTTCCTTCCCTCCCATTCAGTCCATCATGCGGCTGGGATCACTGTTTACTTGTATTCAAAGGAAGGTAAATTTTAAACTGCTAGCGTGGCATTTCCATTCATTCTTTAAAATGTAGGATTCCAATTTTAAATGCAAATATGAGACCATTTAAGCAACATGCTTTGCATTTATAGCTGTCCTATGCACATGCACTTATGTTTGGAAAGCATGCTGGAAAAGTTGCCCAGTCTGACTGTCTTTGCTTCTCTTCCTGACACTTGCATGTTTTACCAACGTTCTGTTTTCTGCTTCCCAGTCAGCAAGCACTGAACTCAGTGTCCTCTTTCCCTCTGCATCTGGGACGCCGCCCTGGCCTCCGCGGCCTCCGCGGCCTCCGCGGGCCTGCCAGTGATTGTAGTGATGGCCCAGGAGCAAGGAAGGGTGGGAGAGGAACACTGGTCACGTGTGTTTCTTAGAACGTCCATCCTGCCCCTCTTCACTCAACAAAAGTTCAATTCAAAAAGAACGTCTCAGTCTCTGAGGTCTGTGAGCTCCTTTTACCCAGTTATAAGCATCATGTCACAGTAACCTTGACTGGCCTGTAGACCGGGCCCCAGAATCCTGTCTCCATGCAGTACCATGAGTGTCCATGACACTAGGCAGTAAGGGGCAGCACAAGGCACAGCTCTGCCCCGTCTCCCCGGTGCGTGTGCATGATGTATGCATGACACATGATGTCCCAGCATTTCAGTCACAGACCGAATGATTCAGGCTCAAGATGATTACAGTGAGAATCAACCCAAGCGGGGAACATCTGTGTGTGGAGCGCCACAGGCCTCCATGGCTTTAGGGAAGAGAAACTGGTTTCTCTGTGTGTAGTAACAGCAAGGACAGCGTAGACCAACAGCAAAGCAAAGCAAGGTCTCCAGGCCACACCGTCCGGCTTTTAAACAGAAGAGCATGCTAATGATATGAGTTGATTTTAACGTGCACCCCACATGTAGAGAAAACTAAAATAGGTGCAGGTGGGCTTCACTTCCTGAGATGACAACACAGCTTTCTTTTTCTGTTATGCACCTAGACAACAATAATGATGGATGACTACATTCTGTTAAGTATCTCTGACCTTTGGAAAAGGACTCATCAGGGATGCCCATCCTTTTGTGTTCTCTGGACCACATTCTCATCTGCAAAGCTCACACTCCAGAATCATGCAGCTACCATGTATAGCTTTTGTGAGTTCCAAAATTAACCACAAAAAAAGTCTTACATTTTAAGTAAGTTTATGGTTTGTGTTGTGCTGGGTTCATAGCTACCCTGGGCTATATACAGCCCACAGGCTATAGGTGAGACATCCCTGACTGCCCTGACTGTACACAGCCCACAGGCCGTGGGTGAGACATCCCTGACTAACACTCAAAGCCTGTGCCTGCCAATCAGTTCTATCAGACTGTACCACACTTCTTCTGTTTGCTTCCCAAGACTCTTACAGCAGAAGCTCCAGCCTGTCTCAGGAGGTTCTGCCTTCTTATCGTATGACCCTGCTCCCTCTGCTCACCACAGAGGTAGTGAGTGTCCTGAATCATCACTCACCGTTCACACACATGCATGTCTCCCTTTTACTATCAATATGAAATTTTCATTGTTTCAATTTTATATATAACAGTAGACTCACACCTCACATATCTTAAGTCAAGACAATTCCTTGTGTATCATTATTATTTTGAGGCCCATATTGCTACAGGCAATTCTAGTCAATTCCTGGAGTTGACTTAGGATTTTGCGTTACATAGATGTGCATATAATGTATATCTATTTCATGATTGCCATTTAAATGATTTAAATCTTTCTTTATTATAAACAATGGCTCAAGGAATCTGCATCTCTCCTAATACATATGAACTTGAGTTATTTTTAATATGTACTGTGATGGGGAAGGGACATCACATCTACAGATGCTTGCCCATGGGTGGTTTGTAAGACACTGTCCCTCCACAGATGGCAGATACTTGGAAATGGTAAAGCCTTCCATGTTTTCTAAAATAAAAAAATAAATAAATAAATAAATAAAAACGCAAGTTGTTACCTTTAATTGCCACTTCCCTGACGACTAAAGATGAACCTCCATTGTACATCCTCTGTCATCTTAGTCACTCATGTTTCTCTGCTGAGAATTGTCTGTTTGAGTGCATTGGTCACTTTTTGCTTATTCGCTTACTTCTGAGCAATTCGTTAATATTTTATTCTGTATGAAAGACGCTCCTCAATGGTATGGGTTTCTAGACTTGTTTAATTTTCACCCCTAATTTATGGGTATTTTGCAAAAATAGGATCTAAGTTTAATTCCACTATATTCATCTGTTTGTACTTCAGGCCTCTGCATCTCAGTTGAGCAAACCTATTTGAGGCTGTGATGCGCCTTCCCGGCTCCCGTCATTGGCTGTTCCCTTACCACGTGGCCTCTCCCCTCTCCCATGGGACAGTTCCCTTCACGCCTGCCCCCTGCTGTTCCTGTGTAGTTACTGCAGGTGTGTGGACCCCTCCAACCCTCCCCAGCCATCTGGCCTGTTCCTTATGCTTCCATCCGAATCTGATGATCCTCTCCTTGGGAGAAACCTTGCTCGGATTAGCTCTGGAAACGCTCTGAATTTTGAATTAACTTGTAGGAAATCGGCTTGCTTAAGAGATCAAATGCTGCCATTCATAAAAAAAAAAAAAAAATGCATAGAACCGCTAATTTAGATATTTTTGTTCATGGTTTTACATCTTTTCCAAAAAGGTCTTCTCAGCTTTTGTTGGTTCCATTTTTCTGAAAACTCTCTGCTGTCCTCTCTAATCGTTCCATTTCCTCTAGAATAGTCTCTAAATGTATTCACAGTTAGAAACACAGTGTTTGTACTACAGCCTGAGTTTTTGCCAATTTAGGGATTACTAAATGAATTAATTCGAAAATACATCTGACACCAGTCCATACAGCCGATTGTGAATAATTTATTCAGCTAAGTAGTGTAAGGAAATTGTATGTAGTGAGCAAAAGCATGACACTAGACGGGGACCATCCTGCTTTGTTTCCGCCTGAAGTGAATCGTAAATGCGCTCCCACCTGGGGAGAGCCTGGCTCCTCCTAGTAGGTTCCTCGACCATGGAGACCTAGCCTCATCACTGTTTCAAAAACTGAATCAAGTTAGCAGCCGCGCTGCCAAATGCTTTTTTTTTTTTCCTTAAACTATCTTGAGGAGGAAAGTAAGCGGATAGATTTGTGACAGCTTTGTGAGCAGCAGTACTTTTGAAACAGGAAGTCTGGGCGGGGAAGTGCCAGTGGCTACTCAGGTCTGAAATCACAGTCTGCTAACGAGCTCTTTGTGGGACCTGCTGAGGCCTCATTTGTAAGTCTCCCCCTTCTCTGATACCGCCGTTATCTGTGACCTGTAGTGTGTGTGTGTGTGTGCACTGACCATAATCTGCCCCTTTCTGCGTTTGTTCCAAACCGTGCACCTTCCTCTCGCACTGCGTTGTTGGCTTGCCAGGCCTCGGTGGCGCTTTCTCTCTCCAGAATTTTAAACGTGTTTAGTCCTATTCCAGGGACGCTCTGAATTAGCCCACTGAAGTCCTCAGGAAAGTCATCCATTTCAAGGGGAAACACAGGCGATGAATGCAGAACGGACACTCCTGAACTGGAGAGAGCTTGGACCCCTTCCCACCCTGCTCCCCAATCCCCTAACTGCCCCCAAACCCTCAGTCCTTCGCTAGACACAAACTGAGTGTTTGCACACACACACACACACACACACACACACACACACACAGCTGTGCTCTAAACAATAGTGACAGAAGCTATTTCTGACAGACCAGAAGCCATGCAGGCAGGACTCACCAAACACTCACAAATCTAAAAGATGGGAACACATTTTACAAGTGGAGAACAGCCCAGGGTCACCAGCTCTCCAAGTGACAGAATCCAGACATCGAGTTCTTGACCACAGCCCTGGCAGGTATGATGACATTTTGCCAGTTCACCAGCAAGGAGAGAGTGACTCCGCTAAAGCATCTCCACCAGGCTTAGACCCCAGGGAACTCAGCCTCCATGGCCAAGGCTTATGTCACATGACCCAGAGGAGGCCCTAGCCAGAGAGCTAGGGAGACTCCGGCCATCACAGATATGAAACTGGCCCCATGTCGGGCTGAGGCCGATTGGAATGACACATAGCGATGCATTACAAACCCTTGCTGAGTGCTACTGGATTATGAAGCAGTCTGGAGCCTGTCTGGTTTAACCTCTGTTTGCACCTGGAAGTTTTTCTGGATTAACAAGCAGATCAAAGGTCACAATGGGCTCCTGGAGAGCAAATGAGAAAGCAGTTTCCAGTCCTGATGAACTCTGACCACTCTGCCCCCAAATGGACAGTTTATCACTTGATAATCCATTTTCTGTGAAGGTTTTCACTGTGGCCATTTCTTCTCAAACTGTACCCATTGGTTGACCACTGAGACAGAGGTGCCAGAATGCTAATTAGGGTTGATATACATCCCAGTTACGTTAACAGGGCTTGGCTGGGTGGTCACAGCTCTAAATCATGCCCCTGCTTTACCTCTGTCTAGCTCTTTCTAAAGTAATCATCTAAATCAGAAGTGTCTAGAGTCACACTGGTGCTCAGCCGGCTCATTCTGTTCGTATTTGTGTATCACAGTTGCTGTGAGCTATGGCCCCAGTCTTGGTGACTTAAATCAACAGACTACATTCTGTCATGGCCTGGGAGCCAGAGATTCAAGGTTAGTGTCACTGGGCTGAAATCAAGCCAGCTGTGAGAAATCACTGCCCCTGCAGCCGAGGTGAGGCACACCCCACGTATACTTCCTTGTCCCTCAGTCCATGCTTATGGCCACATCAGTCCATGTGAGTCTCCCCCTCTTCTTAGTGACACCTGCTCTGCTCCTCTTCTGAGGACATTTGTGACTGGATTTAACAACCACCTGAACAGTGCCAGGGACTCCCAGTGTCCCTGTCTGTGATTCCATTACCATAAATGTGGGTAACATTTATGCACTAGATTGGGGCCTAATCTCTTCCTATAATTTCAGAACTATTTAATCTCACTGAGCTCAAGTGTTTTGTCTGTCAAGTGGGTATAAATATTATATATGTTTCATAGGATGGTTTGAGCTCAAATGAGATCATCCGTGCAAAGCTCTCAATACAACCTTGGCAGGGACACTAAGACCTCAGTAAGTGGTTGTTGGCTCTAGTTCTTTGTGTCCCACTCAGACCGAACCACTTAGCGTGTGCATCACCTTTTCCCACTGCTTGTCACAGCCTTGACTCTTGTGACCTTTTCTTTATAGACTTGTGTTGTAGCAAGATCCCTCTCCTTATTTCTCACTGTATAACTGCCACGATCATTGCCCCTTGTCTCTTTGCTGATCCAAATTCTGTGCATCCTTCCAGGGCCCACTCAAGTCTCCTTCCTCAAAGATTTCCTCAACCAGCCCAGCCCAGGCACATACTCTTTCTGAGCGTTTATCAGGTCTCAGGATGCTTTGTAAACTCATAGCCTTCTGCATGCAAATGCATGTGCTATACAGACCCATAGCAGTAATGGATAAGCCACAGAGAAAGCAAGTCTAAACAAGTCAGACAGAAGGTCAGATTCACATTTTACCACCTTAGACCAGAAACACAAGTGGGGGTGGGGGGGGCAGGCATTGGTGGCAAAGAGCATGGTTTCTGAGGGACAATGGGAGAAAGAGGCTTCTGGAAGGATACCCTAGGAACAAGGCTTAATGCTCAGCATTTAAGGGTACGTAAATGGAGTCTCCAACTAGAAATAAACCAATAAAACAAAATACAGCTTCCAGCTGCTGCCTGGTGCAGGCCTGGGGACTCTAAGAATTGAGGCAATCACCAAGGTGTAGACAGAAAGAGTAGCCACTGACCAGAAAAGAGTAAAGGAAATGGAAAAAAATCCTTTCTACAGGAAGTAGACCTGCAAATAAAAATGCCATAAGCCATAAGAAAACAAATATTTCGAATAACACCCAGCAAAGCCAAGCATAGGAGTCCTCCCAGTGACTCCAGCACTCAAGAAATGAAGGCTAGGGCGTCCAGGAGGTCAAGGCCAGGCCAGGCTATATGAGTCCCTTTCTCAAACAAACTAAAAAGAAAGTCAATAAAATTTTAAAAAAATAAAATAAATGGAGCATGCTTTTGCTATGGGCTTAACTAAATTTATATAGCAGGGTAAGAATACCAAAGTGAGTCTGTCTGTCCTAGACATGGGAGAAAGAAGCAAGGCGGACCCATAAGAACAGGAAAGTAGTCACGTTTTAAGAAGGATGGAAGTGCTAAAATAAGATCGGGGGAGGGGGGTGTGAAGAAACATCCTGGGCAGCTGAAGAGCAAGGATAAACTTTAAACTGGGATATCGAAGGAGAGCTTGGTGACCCAGGCACTAGCACTTTGATGGGAAAGAATAGATACGGAAGTCCTCATCCTGACAGAGCAGGAGGCTCATTAAAGATGACAGGGACCTAATAATGTTGGCCAGGGAAGAAGGGTAGGTAGCCACAAAAGCAGCATTCTTGGCAGTGGAATTATCAGCAGTAAGATACAGGAGAACAGAGAAGTATCTCAAAAGCTCTGAAAAAAGTACAACCGAGTACCTAGAATTACTCCAATGTCACTCGAGAGGAAAGGTGACTGTGGACCACCATGGCAAACACATCCATATTTCATGCTAAGCTCTTACCACTTAACAGACCAGCCTTCTTGGCTTTGACAGCATAATGTCTACAAAAGATGGAGAGAATGAGCAAAATAAAGAATTTCAGATGTACCAAGAAGAGTTTACCAACTCTCTTCAGTCTAAGTAAAATTCCCTCAAAACAAAGCTGATCCTGAGATGTCAGAGGCACATCATCAAATTGATAACATATAGGTGGAATTCACTAGGGGTTGCTTTAACAGACTTTGGGGGGGGGTGTATGTGCATATTTTTGCATGTGTGAGTGTGCAGCTGTCTATACACATGTGTTTGGAGGCCAGATGTCAGTGTAGGGTATCTTCCTCAATCACTCTCCGTGTTATTTGTTGAGACAGGCTCTCTCCCTGAACCTGGAGCTTACTAATTTAATCAGGTTTTCTGGCCAATGAGGCCTGGGATCCTTCCATCTCCAGTGCTGGGGTTATAGTCAAGGGCCACTGTGCCTGGCTTTTTCATATGGGTTCTGGGGGTCAAGCGTGGGTCCTTGTGCTTTCATGGCAAGCCCTTTCAAGCCTGGGCTGTCTCTCCAGCCCCACACTTTTTAATATACTTTTTTAAAAGTCTAAGACTCCAGATAACAATGTCAGGGATCAGGGACATTTCCAGTCCGCAGCTAAAGCTTTATTTACTTTGGGAACAAGATAGAAGTACTTAATCATTTTGAACTTTCTATTCTTAAGACACGGTTGAAAGATGAATGAATGTGGTGTGGAAGATAAGCACACCCAATGTCTTAGTTAGGATTTCTGATGCTGTGAAGAGACACCATGACCATGGCAACTCTTATAAAGAAAACATTTAATTGAGGTGGCTCACTTAAGTTTCAAAAGTTCAGTCGTTATCATCATGGTGGGGAGCATGGCGGCCTCAGGCAGACATGGTGCTGGCTACATCTTGACCGGAAGGCAACAGGAAGTGGACTGAGACATTGGACATGACTTGAGCATCTATGAGACCTCAAAGCCCATCCCTATAGTGACACACTTCCTCCAACAGGCCATACCTACTCTAACAAAGCCACACCTTCTAATAGTGCCACTTTCTATGAGCTTATGAAGACCAATTACACTCCAACTACCACAGTAGCCAAAAAACAAATACAAAACTCAAATAAGCAAATACAACACTAACAACAGAGATGATTTTGAACAGCCAAGCTAACAGATGAGCTTTATTTAGTACATAGTCTGATCTCATACCCACAAACGTTCTTCTCTGTGCTCTCTGAATCCTTAAAACTGACCATAAAGAAGAGCAAAACCTCAACAGAATTCTAAGGTTAAAACTGAGCAAATGATACTCTCCAAGGATTAAAAAAAAGAGAGTGGGTTTAAATGACATTCTTAGGTTATTATAGGCATTAAGGCCTTTAGAAAATAAATGTTACTTATTCAATTTAATAATCAGAATAATGGGGGATGGGTTTGATCAAAATACACTTATTCATATATGAAATTCTCAAACAGTAAAAAGAAAAATAAGTTTACAAAAATAAATCAGAAAAAGACTACAGTAAAGCAAACACAGTCAGAGAGAATAAAATAAATGAAAGAGTAAAACAATAAAATTGGCAGAGTGACAGGCCCCTTTAGTCCCAGCACTCTGGAGCCTAGGCAAGTGTATCTCTGTGAGTTTGAGGTCAACATGGTCTACAGAGAGTTCCAAGCCAAACAGGATAGCATAGTGAGTCCCCACTAAATAAAATTTAATGAAATCAATATAAAGTAATGGTAGCAAAAAATCTACAAAACCAAACCCAGTTCTGTAGAATGCCTAATAAATTGGACAGATTTGACCAAGATTGGCACAAGGTTTGAAAAAGACCAAGAGTGCACAGGGAGATTTAGTCAGAAACATGATTAGTGACTGTGACCTTAAGTTTAGTTGAAATGATTTCCTAGAAAAATGCAAATTAGAAAAATTACTCCAAAGCCCTGAATAAATAATGAACATCGGAGAAAATAAATAATCAAAATCCACCTCTCCCCCAACAGAAACAGCAAACCTACATCATTTTACACCCCAGTTTTCTCTAAGTCTTCCAAGGTGACATCTTTCCCTCAGGCAAACCATTTTGGAGAACCAAAGCAGAAGCAAGGGGGTAAGTTAAGTCTTGAGAGCCAAGTAGAAGACAGTATAAACAGCAATTGCAGGGCAAGCCTGAGTACGCTCATAAATGCAAAATCCCCCATGGTCTTCGGTCATGAAGAAAAATACGTGATGTGTTGTGACTAGCCATGGACTGGACTGGAAAGCCAGACACTCAGAGCCTGGGATGGGGTTTTGAGAAAGGCAGTAGTATTTGTGGTATTTGTTCCATTAACATTCACCTCCAGAGTCGTCAGAATCAGATGGACAGACTAAGACTCTGCCCTAAAGAGGAGAGTTTGGACACACAATGACTGGCGCCATCTTGGTGGAGCCTGCATCAGAAAGAGGACATTAGTGGAGAACACAGGGAAATCCAAAGTCTTCATTCCAGTTCACAGTAAGCTGTCCTAGTTTTGACAACTGTGAGGTGGTTCTAGAATATCATATTAGGATACTCTAAGGGAAAAGATTCAGGGAACTCTCGAGTGCTAGAAGGACCCCCAGGCCATGGGGCAGAGTGGCTGGAAAGAGGACAGTGTGCCCTACATCATAGAGGTGGATGGGAGCTAGCCATCTGTTGCCAGCCTTGGAGTGACCGCAGCATGGAGTGGAGGGGCCAGGAGAAGACAGAAAGCCATTCCCAAGGTCTCTCCCTGAGGTGTCAGGCAGGTACTGAGGGAACTTCAACAGTGTAATAGAATCACCTTCATCTTCCAAGGAGGTGTGGGGGAGGAACTGAACCACACAGGATAGGAGGTGGTGTACTGCACAATCGGCCGCCTGACTAGGGTAGGTTGGGAGGACCATGTGGAAGGCTATGGCGTGAAAGACCAAAGGAGGAGAACACTGGGCCTGGGAGACTCCAGCGTGAGGAGAGAAGAAGAGATGAGAACCCACACCCAGCATCAGGGCCAGGGCAGGCAGAGAGATTGGGAGAGGCGGTGCTATTAAACCTGAGAATCCAGAGGAGAAAAGATCAAATCCACAATTGTCCCATTACAGCAAGCTGTATTTTGGGGTATACCTGGACTAGCCAGCCAGCTGTCTCACCCTAAGTTGTGATTTGAGAGAACATTCCCTGCCAGCCTCTTGAGGTGCTTTTGTTTATTTGTTTTTTTTTTTTTATCAGAGAGATAAGGTGTTTATAGGGGCAAGAGAGTCGGCTGTTATACGTGGTTAGAAAGATACAACGAAAGGGAAGGAACCAGGGTAAGGACATACATCGTGTGAATGGAGTCACAAGCACTTCACATCAGATCTAAGAAACAGGAACTTACTCTTAATTACAAATAGAAACCTTAACCTGCAAGGACTCAGCCTAGGAACTTATTCTTTAACCACAAGCAGAAACTGTAACCTGCATGGGATGAATGAGAACTGATTCTGAACTGTCTAAACTGCAACCAGAACCTTTAACCTGCAAGGTGCATTGTTCCTGCCTTGGTCTCATAATGTGAAGCAGAGCTGTGAGCTCAGGGTGGGGTATGATTGACTGATATCTCTGGTGGAGGCTGTTAGTAATCACGTCACTTGTGAAAAGAACCTTTTGGACGACCATGCACTCCATCTGTTGAAAAAAAATGTACACAGAAAACCAGCACACATGCTCACATATTACTGTAATGCACCAACATTTGTATCATAAAAACACAAAAACAAAAAATTGTAAAGGGTGATGTTGAGAGTAAGTGCAGTTTGGTGAGGTCAAGAGAGTATCAGCAGGTCCTTGTAAGAAGTCTAAGCAAAAAGACAAGGTGGGAACAGGGAACCCTGCAGAAGTTGAAGGGTCATTGATGCAGGTGTATCAGTCCCAGTCTCTGCTGCTGCCGAGGACACATCTCAGTGACTCCTGGATACAGACTGCTGGAAATGGCACAGTTGTGCACCCGTTCCTGTCGCAGGGTGCTCTGTTTTCTGATAGGTAGTACTGCCCTGACCTACCAGAGTCTGGTCTGGTATTGGCACCAAGTAGAGGAGTCCCTGATACTTGCTGGAGGTGGGGGAGGAAGAGGCATTATTCAGGGAAGTTGGGGACAGGGCAACTTGCTCTTCCTTTGTTTCTTGTGGTGGTGGGAATCCTGTTACTGGGTTTCAGTGTCGTACACACACCAGTAGCCTTGAACAGCATCCCTTCAGCTGAGGTTTCTCCCTCCTCTTCAGTTCTGACTGACCACACCCACACGTTCTGGTATTCCTGGGATTTTTAGAGCCTTGTGTACAGATCACCATTCTCAAGGTCTCCCCTTCTTCCTTCCCTCCCCGTCCTGTGTGTAGCACCATTAGTGACCAGGAGGTGTCATCCATAGCCTTGTCTCCACGGTCAGAGCCCCAAGGCTTGACCTTCGCACCATTTCCTAACCACGGCTGTCACTTACCAGAGGCTAGGCTGCTTTCGTCCCCTCCTGGTCACTTACCTTAGTGCCTTCCGTTGGTCTCCAAGAACAGAAGCCATGTTGATGATCCGAGTGGTGAGTTATCCAGTCTAATGGGATGGAAATTAATAAGGCAAGTCTTGAAGCCGCCATCTGTCTCCACACCATCGACTTGTAGATGTTTATCAAGCTGAGAGGCCTACCATATGTGTAGCATATTGTCCAAAGGAGAGGAAACACTCTATTTGTTTTTTCTGGAAAATCTGGCATCGTATGTGATGTTTCGTTCCCCTTGTTAGCTGGCCTTCTCTTCTTATCACAGGTAAATCAAGTGGTGGCGTCCTCACTTATCTCTATTAGCTTTTCATAAGGACGGTTCCGCGAGGTTCCTGCTTACGCAGTGTTGGGCCTCATTCTGCTAAGGATTTAATAACATGTTTTAAGTGCAATCTGTTCCTGCGTTTTTGCCTCACATACTACCATGTTTTAAAATGTCTCTTCAGGAACGTTCTACTCAAGTTTTTCTCCCTGTGGCTTTTGTTCAAGTTTCTCTTCTTGTTTGCAGCTCATTTCCCATTCATTCCCACGGTGTTCCTCTGAAAACACAGGCAATGTTGTGCCACCTTGCACATGGTCATGCCTCAGCATATGGTCGCCTCTAAATCACTCATCCCATTTCCATCCTGTCGACCCCAGCGATGCATTCTCTGCTGCGCTTCCTTTTCACCGAGTCCAGCATCCCTTATGAAGCCTATCTGTCTCAGCTCCCCCACCGTCACCCAAGAATGCCTAGTCTTCCTCCACCAGCCTATAGATTGATCCATGGCCTTGTAGACCCCATACAGAGCACACTATGGCCAACAGAATGTTGTATATACAATCGCCAGTGCCTTAGACCCAAATGAGAGGAAGCATGGGGATGCTGTACGTAGGAATACTGTTGACTGTCTCAAATAAGCACGCGTGCATACTGGTTTCTTAAATATAGAGAAGTAAAGCATAGTGTGTTTACAGGATGATAATCAAACACTCGCATCTGCCACGCTCTTCTCATCCACTTAAGCCTCATGGCTAGTCATCGCGTAGGCAGATTTTCATCCCCAAGTTAAGGATAGGCAACCTGTACTTCAGAGCTCGGTTTCTGCCCTGGGGTCTTCAGCTGTGTGCTCCCTGACAAGAGCTGTCATGTGGGGATCTTCCAGTTTCTACCATTCCATGGCCTGTGAACTTCCCCCAGCCACTCCCATCTCCTGGTACACCTCTCATATCGAGGGTGACAGAGTCTCCCTAAACTCAGTTTTTATTACGTGTTTTCCCCTCCTCCATCATCAGTAGTTATCTATTATCCTTCAAAAGGAAATAAACACTGTTTAGGACATCACTGAAAATCCTTGGCAACGCAAGTGGAATTTTCTTCCTTTAGAACAGTGGTCCTTAACTTGTGGGTTGTGATCCCTTTGGGATCACATATCAGATATCCTGCATATTAGATATTCACATTACAATTCATAACAATATCAAAATTACAGTTAAAAAATAGCAGCAAAATGATTTTGTGGTTGGGGTCACCACAGCCTGAGGAACTGTACTGAAGGGTGGCAGCATCAGGAAGGTTGAGGATCCCTGCTTTAGATTTTTCTCTCATACATGTTCTGCGGTGCTGCATGAGTCCCTTTATTCACACTCCCTTGCCTCAGGGAAGCCACTGCCCTGTCCACAGTGGCCCTGAAGCCCCACATGCCCTGCAGGCCTCGGCTGTAGCTGGCTTTCCCCGGGGCCCTTTGTTAACAACCAGAGTAGCAGTGAACTCACCCCTTTCTTAAGATGCACCCACCGACTGCTGCAGAATGCTGTCGCACCTCCTTCTATTTCCCATGATGCCCAACAATGTCTCCTCCACGCCAGAGGTTTGCTAATTCCTGGTGCTTGGTTAGCATCATTGTCAATTTGAACTCAGGCCGAAAGCTTACTCTTGGGAATAAAGGCTGTCTGCAGGCGTGTGAGGAACGTGCTATCAGACCACGGTAGTATGTGAGGGGTTTAATCTGATCAGATCATTTTTGTCTTTTTTCCCTTTTTTCTTCTTTCTTTTTCCATTTTTTTTTTTTTTTTTTTTATAAACAGAGCCTCATTCTTCGATGCAGGTTGAACTGGAACTTACTATGTAGCCTCAAACTTGTAAGCAATCCTCCTGCTTCAACCTCCCAAGTACTGACTTACAGGTATGAGCTACTATGCCTGGCTTCCTTTTCTTCTGTAAGGCTGTGGTGTTGTCAGCCTGCATGTTTGGAGAGCCTGTAACCTGTAAGCCTGTAAAGCCCCGCCTCTTACCTGTCCACCGTACTTAGGACAGTGTGGCTGGTCCATGTTTTGTGTTCTGTGGACATGTCTACATTTTTCTTTCATCATATAATTCATTTAAATTTGATATATAAAGGCACACATCCGATGTGAGATCCCATTACAAACATCGTCTGAAGGCTGGTTTACGTGTATGCAAGTCCAAGAGTCCATCGTGGGCTGGTTAGCATCTCACACGGAGGACAGTTCTGCTCTGGCTGAAGAGCCGTGCCACACTAAACACACCACCCTTCTCTTTAAATGCCACTTTTAGGGAGAACGGGGCAACAGCACTCAAAACTAGCACCCCAACATTTGCAGTGCGACTCCCCATGGAGGGAAGTAATCTCCTCTCTGGTTCTTTCTGTCTCGCTTCAGTTCTGCAGGCTGTCTGTGTTTGAACCAGAACATGAAAGACCTCGCAGCGCCAGGAGCCCTCAGCAGCTCCTGCCGACACCGAGAGCAGTTTGCTCCTCAGTGTCTCAGGTCTCACTGGTAACTTCTGTTTGGCCAAGTCACAGCCAGCTGCTTCTCAGCTGACTGGTGCGCCACACCCAGCATCTTGTAGAGAAGAGAATGCGTCATGAAATGTCTGTGCAGAAAACAACCCTGATGCTGACTCAGGCTGGAAGGAAGGATTCTGAGCCTCCCCCAGCCCCGGGCCAGAACCTTTCCCTTCGCCCAAATTCCTGTTCCCTCGAGGCTGCCAGTCCTGCCGGTCCTGCCGGTCCTGCCTTTCTATGGCCCAGGCTGCTTGGCGCTTATGTTCCCCCAGTACCTCCTCTCGTTTGCAGCAGAGGCAGCAGGACCCACTTCTTCCACAGGTCGGCACCTCTTATGGGGCCTGCCTCTGGAAAGCTTGCTTCTTCATTTTCTGTTCACCTCGTAATTTTTTTTCTTGAAGCTTCTCTTATAAAGCAGACAGTGGGCTCCTTGTTCCCCGAGTGTCTCTGTTCCTTTCTGTCACATCCCTGGTCCCTTTTCACTTCCTGACCCATAGTGAGGTGTGTCTGCCTGCCCTCTGCCCTCTGGCCTATTACACATCAGCCACTGCCAGCTCTGCAGCTCCAACCACATCCTGAGTGTGCTGGCCCGTCCTCACGCCGGCGCGGACACCTCACTCACACCCCTCACTGCCACCATGCAGACCCGCTGGCCTCCTCCCTCCTGGGTCCTGTCCTTTGCTTTCACTTCCTAGAAAACTGAATCTGATTTCCATTTCTCTCTCGGACTCCGGGATGTCCAGACTCCTCCCTCCCCAGGACTTCCTGTTCTTGACATCTCTCTCCCTCTTCTCTCCGAGTGTGAGCAGCCTGGGACGCAGCTATCCCTTCCGGTTCCCCTTCTTGGCTTCACCCTACAAACTGACCATCCTGGGGTGATGGAGAAGCACCACCTCTCTGTGCCACTAGCCACGTTAATCTGCGCCTGCCGTGAGCAAGCTATGTCGAATATGGACATATGTGTGTCTCTCAATATTTGTCTCAGAATTTATTGAAGACAAGTGAACTCACAGACCACATCAACTTCATTTCCTTTGATCTGCCAAGTACTTTGGGTTTCATTTGATAATCCTGTCATTGGCAAACACGGATTCTTTCAGTCCAGTCTTAACTGCTAACATTAATGATGCCCAGGTCACGTATTACGTTCTACAAAATGATATCTAGGCTACAGGATAGGGCTCAAGGGGGTCTTGCTGAAGAAGACAAAGTCTGAGAGCTGACACATGCCGAGAGTCCCTGCAGGTGGCTGTAAGTGAACAGAAAGACCCAGCCCATGGGCTGCTGAGGTACAGGGCTGCTTCAAAACACTGAGCAGCTTCAAAGTGTACCCTGGCTCCGGGCACAGAGCTGGATCCCAGAGGCGTGGCAGTTTAGTGAGCTGAATCAGGCAGCGGAGCCATGCTGAGCTGCAGCCCAGGGACAGAAGCCGAGTCCATCACCTGTCAATCTCCTGGTGCATGATGTACCAGATAGTCTGATAGCAGCAGTCCAAGAGTGGGAAGTAGGAGCCACCCACCTGCGCTGGGGATCCAACGGAGGGGTTGCAGCATCCTTAGGTCTGCTGTGTTCAGTGAACCACAAACCTGGTCTACTGATGCAGTTTTGACCCACCCCTGCATCCGCATGCTCCTGAGTGAATTTGAAAAGTTCACAGGTGTGATCATGTGTTTGTATGTTATTCATCATAGTTCATGCTGGGCAGAGTGTTGCTCCCTCACACAAACAAGAGGTCGCGTGTCATCCTTTCTACTCAAGCAGGAGCAAACTGCTGCTTTATAAAATAGAGTCAGTCTGGACCAAGGACCCCCGAAAACTGCTGTTCTGAGCAATATGAAGCAGTTTACACATGCCAGGGCCTGCCCACCACCACACGTCTGTCTTATCATCTTTCAAAAAGGTGCAAAAGCTACCTCGTAGGGTCGTGAGGTCCGCATCAGTGAGTGACACTCGGGATGCCAGAGCATCGCGGGCACAAACACGTCCTTGCCAGGCCCCTTTGGTCAAGTCTCTCACCAGCTGCAACTCCGCTCACAGATGTGCCCCTCTGAGCTCGCCTGTCCTTGGAATCATGTCTTTCCACCGCCCCTCCATTTCTCTGTCTTCTCTCCCCGAAATGCCCTGCCTCCTGTTTGGTCCCCACCAGCTGGACTTCAAGGTCAGTTCAATACCACCTTCTCGAGGAGGTGATCCCAGCTCCCATCAGCCTCCTCCTCTGCTCCCACCCCACCTGCAAAAAAGGGGAAAAATAGAATGTTTTCTCCTTATGTGTTCCCGATAGCACTTGAGCTGTTGTTTCTATCAGCTCTCCTAATATCACATCGTCATTCCCCTTAGTGCCAGCGACCTTGACAGCTGTGCCCTGGGTCATCCACCTTGTTATTCTCTAGTTTAGTGAATGGCACAGAGCAGGTAATAAACACATTGGCTAATTTATGTTTTTCATGATAAATTTGGTAAAAATCATGACCAAAGAAAACATTTGTTATGCTGGGTTTCTATTACATTATCATCGGTCTGGAGTATTTGTCCTGCCCTGGAAGTTTAAAAATCTATTTCACATCTTCTCTTAAAACTCTGATTTTGAAAGTAAATCTCTTAAGATTGAAATCTCTCAAGCTGCTTTGCTTCCTAGGAGTTTCTACATCTCCAGAAAAAGTCATGAAAACTGAAAAATGCTCGATGTTCTTTAACAGGGCAATAATTTGATACACACTTTGGACTTGTATTTGTAAAAGGGTATAAAGACCCTTTATTCTGAAGCCCGGTTTGCTAAAACAGGAACTTCCCATGCTCCTCTAGAACAAAACATTTGTTGTACTGTGGTGGCTTTTTCTTTTTTAAAAAATCCTTGCTCTTTAGACTGTTGTTTAAAATCTTATGTTTTTTAATGTGTTGCCAAGTAGAAAGTGATAGCAAATTCCATAGTGTAGAACGGCCCGCCCCCCTCCCTCCCTCCATCGCACACACATAATGATGTCTGCGTCTGCTCCCACCCTCATCAACAGACTTTTGTTCCAGGACTGAAAACGACAGCCTCCCACTAAACAAATAAGCTCTCCAAAGGGTGTGCTTTTCTCGGTTTTCCTGCGAATTAGCATGAATCTCTGCTGTTGTGTGGAATGTCAGAGGTATTTTTTTCCCCCTCAAGAAGAAATGTGCAAAAAGCCTGTTTTCATTCCCAGCCACAATTCCTCCACCTCTATTTGAGCTGGTGCCAGTGTTTTTGGATGCCACAGAGAAAGGGCTCGGTAGGAAAAGCGGGTCTGTAATGGAGCCTACCCACTAACACTGTCCTTTCGTGAAGAAGAGTTTAAGTTGAGTCAGTTTCTCACCTGAACTCAAATATTACCAAAGCTTTGTCTTCAGAACACAGTGAATAAAGTATGAAATAAAAGCAATGTGTTAGAAATTCCTAGGTCTGTTCTCTAACACGATGCTTCCTAATAAATGCTTAGAAAGCCACGTTTATACTTTTGAGCCCTTGGCATCTGCCCTGAGTATGTCTTAAAGCCCACTCTCTTTCCTCTTTAATTTTAGTTTGTTTGGTTTAATGATAGCTACTGAACATAAATGCCAAATTACGATGGCACTCTCCAGCTGTGTGCGGAACTTTATATTTTAAATACCAATTTGTGAAGAAAGAATGCTTCCAGCTCAGTTCTCATCAGCATTAGAGGTTTCAGCAATTGCCAATTATTTTTCTAAATTACCTATTTTAATTAAGTAAAATATTGTGAATTTAAGATTATGAAGTGTTCAAGCATTATTTCATCTTTAACTAATTAGTAAGAAAAACGAAATGTATTTGGGAACCTTGAGTGGCTATTTGTAGAGTGAAATGCTTTTTCCATGTCTTAAGGACCTTAGTTTAAGGGAAACAGTAAAATCTCTCCCTAAGGTCTATTACCTACTCGGTCTCTGCAGAGGACAGCCTGAACTCAACATCGGTTCCAGTATAATGTGAGATGGTTTATATATTAGATGCCCAAGATAGTGATGGTAATGGCCACTTGGCTGTCTAAATTTATCCAAGCTCCTCGGGGCATTCCCAGAGGGCTGGTGTCCTTGGCCCACTCCCTGAACCCATGCCTAGACATTAGGAAGAGAACTTAATTGCACCTGCAGACATGACTGACATCAGCGCTCACCTTTGAAATTGCCATCCCTGACCTGATGGTGGGTCAGCACCCTACTCCTCACAGGAGCCCATCTAGAAATAAGCACAGCCAAGGGAGATGACCCCAAAATTCGTCTGCCAGAAGGCATCCGGCACCATTGGCGACTGACGCCAACAACATGATTTTGAAAACTATCATTTCAATGCAGACTCTGACAGCCCAACAGTGTTGTTTCCAGGCAGAAGTCACAACCGTCTCCCAGCAACATGCCCTTTGGCATTTCTCCTCCTGAACATGGCCCGTTATTAGTACGTCGGTCCACGTGAGACATAGGTCAGGCAGGGATTCTGCAGGGCTGTGGTGGGGAGAACCAGCATCCTTAGTCGAGTGAAATAATCCTGCAGTCTTGATGAGCTTGTTAGAGGACGACAGAGGAAACAGGAACAGTTTGTGACATTTATAGACACATTTCCACTTAGAATAACTTGTGTGTGTGTGCTGAGACGTTGGCTAGAAACTTTCTGCCGTAAGGAATGGCTGCATTGCTTTTTAATCCTCAGATTGAGGTTTAGCTTTAAGCACAAAAGTGTAACCAGGAATCTTTATACCTGTGACCACGGCAGGTGTCATTGATAGTCCCATATTTGCTGCCGAAAGACACCTCAGCCTGATAAGGAGCTCCCCGGCGACAGAGACAAGGGCCCTTGAAGTCCCGTCCAGGCCTTTTATTGTGTTTGTTTCATTCATCCACGGGATTCTGGAAACCCACTTGGAAAATTGTCCTGATGCGTATTTTAACTGAAATGCTACTCTCAGAGTTGTTTTCCAATCTACTCAGCAAGCAATTTTAGGTAATATGTTTTAAAATACAAAAATAATGAATTTTGTCATTGTTTCCAATGTAATCATAAGAACTCTTAGAGTTTCTAAAGAGAGAATCTTTTACATCGTTTAGATCTGTGGCACTTGACAATTTGAAGCATCCAAAATGATATAAGCAAACTGGATGGATGGCCCAATTACATGCAATGGAAGTCAATAAAGATAAACACAAGCCACTGTCTTGAACAGTAATAATCCCGTAAATAAAAGATAAGAAAGAAAACCAATTAGACTTTATCGTGGTGAAAAGACAAAGAGGTTTTGGTGAGTGAAAACTGAGTGCAGTCGGGGGAAAGTAGCCGATCGTTTGTGGCTTACCAACACCGCGCTCTGAGTCTAAGATGCGTGGAGTTAATCCTACCTCAAACAGCAGGTTCTCAGCTGCAACGTCAGACTTTGCAGGCCAAACACAACCTGGACAGATGATGTCAAGGATTCCAAGCAAGGGTCAGGAGACAGAGACCTATGAAGGGAGGCAATGTAACTTTGCCCCCCATGGTACTGTGTCTCCAAAAGAAGGTGGGCACTTGAGAGACGTGAGGAAGGGACATCTTGTTGTTGCCTCTTCCCAGACCTCTCTGGAATGCCTAGGTCCAGGACTACTGAAATGGCAGCACAATTTTTTTTTTTTTTAATTTTTATTTTGCAATACAATTCAGTTCTACATATCAGCCACAGATTCCCTTGTTCTCCCCCCTCCCGCCCCCCTCACCTTCCCCCCAGCCCGCCCTCTTAGCAGTCAGCCTTGGCATAGCCTCCTCTGAGCAACCGTGTGGGAGGAGAAAGGCCAAAGGGAGACCATGACAGGCACGACGGCATTGCAGCAGAAAGTTCCTGTAGGTTCTCTGTGGTCCTCCCTCACCAGTGCCATGGTGGGAATGTTGAGGAAATGGCCAACAGCTAAACATTTAGCTTAAATCCGAAGTCTGTTCAGGCAGCTCAGGGTGACACTCTAGAAAGTTTGGGGACCCCACCTCCTTGCACCCCACCAGCCTCAGGAGGAGGCTGTCTGAACAACTTTTACACCAGAACTAATCCAGCCATGGTGACTCACTGGCAGTCACCATATCCCATATCTGGATCTACTTCTTGGTCACATGCTCTCCAGCCACACTCCTGAATAAATATTCAGAGTACCCCGTCATCTTGAATTCTAGATGAACAGTAAATACTGTTTTCCAGTATATGATAGTCATACAAACTTTAAGAGTTCCTTATATTAAAATATTTATTGTTTTTCTCTTTGTTCTTTTGTTTTTAAGAGTGTTGGGATTGAACTCAGAGCCTTACACATGTAGAACCTTGCACATGTAGAGCCTTACACATGTAGAGCCTTGCACACATAGAACCTTGCACAAGTAGAGACTTGCATGTGTAGAGCCTTGCACATGTAGAGCCTTACACATGTAGAACCTTGCACATGTAGAGCCTTGCATGTGTAGAGCCTTGCACATGTAGAGCCTTGCACACGTAGACCTCTGAGCTACATGTTCTGCTCTTGTCAATTATTCTAAGCTAACAGTTAACTGTACAACTGTACTCCATGTGTCAACCGCAGTAGGAAACACATGCCTTTCATGGACATGACCCTCATGTCATATAGGCCTACATGTGAGATGCTACTGCTATCTTACAAACAGGCCCAAAGCTTGCTAGGAGCTAGGTCAATAGGTGTGCTTAACTGACGTGAAAGAAGCTAACATGCACACACATGCACACACACACACACACACACACACACACACACACACACACAGAGGCATGTAGGAAAGCATGGTGTACACATAAGTATGTGTGGCCACTCAGTTCAAAGAGGGGCCAGCTAGCGTAGCAGAGCCCCTACCCACATTCATGAGTTACTTTCCCCACCAGAGCCTCCTGGGGTCCAGCATTTCCCTTCTCTGTTCTTTTGTGTCAAATTCCCAAACCTCCCAATGTGGAGCCTGCTTTCCTACAGTGACTTCCTCACTTCAGAACGCCAGGGACTGTACCAAGTGACATTAGAGACCTCTCACGGTCCCCAGAGCCCAGGAGACACTGACCTTCTTCCAATCAGCACAGTCTTTTAGAGTGCTGTGGCATGACCAGGCCCTGCAACAGGAACACCCATCTGGTGAGCTACTTGGAATCACTGGCAATGAGGAAGTTAATTAAATAAATATATATAGCCATATATAGTAAACATATATAATATGTATTCATATATATACATACATCTGACCTGTGCCTCCCAATTCAATTCTGATTCCTATCCAGCCACTCCACTGTGACCCTCAGGGGCATCCCCGCATCCCTGGCCCACCACACCTCCACTAGCGTGGAAGGCAGTTCCCTCATCACCATCCCTTGACTCCTCTCCCTCTCCCTCACCACCGCAGATCTCCATGTATGGATCCATGGAGTGACTTCTCGGCTCCATGGCCTCCTCTGCTTCTCCTCTCTCTGGAGCCCGCCCCTCCATGTCCACCCTCCACAACTCAACCCATCATTATTTCTTTGGGGAACTCTTTCTGTGTCCTTGAAAGGGCCCCATGTCCTATCCAGGCCTCTCATGTGACACCTTTGTCACACATGTGGACTGCCTCCTGGGGATATTCCTTCCATCTAGGCCCTGGGCTGCCCTGGCATTCTTTTGGCTCCGTGGTTTCTTCTCCCCTGGGGCCTTCAGCCACTCTCAGACTGCTGTCCAAGGTTTCTGTTCCAAATTTCTCTTAAACCAACAACTACACTAGATTCTTTTCCTTGTACAAGACTCGAAGGCACTGTCATTAGGAAGTTCTGTCATTAGCTTTGGGGCTAAGCCCTCCCCTCCCCCACACTTGCCACTCCTCAGTGTCTGCACACAGCCTGGGTAGTCAGCAGAGGAGCTGGGAGCCCCTTGGGATTCTCTTCTACCTCTCCCTAAACCTGTTCACAAGACCTCCACATTTCCCCCCAATCTGCTGGCCTGGTCCTGGGACTCCTGTGCACGGCGCTCCCTCTCTCTGCAGCCTTCCTTCCCAACCATCTCAGTTGACTTTCCATTGTGATCTAACAAACTTACAAAGCCGCAAACAGAACCTGTGTATTATCTCCGACTCTGGAGTCCAGCTGCCCAGCGCAGGCCTGAGGGTATTACAATCACAGGCCTGCAGAGTGGTGCTTCCTTCCAAAGCCCTGTGAGGAGGTGCACATCTTTGCCTGTTTTGTCATCTGCTCCCCGCCCAGCCCTTCCCTCGAGCTGCAGAGCTGGCCACAGGGCGTCCTTTAGAACTCTTTTCTCTTTCCTCCATTTTAAAGCCCACAGTAATTACCTCTTCCCAGATGACCAGAGGCTCCCAGCATCTAACGGCCGTGATGTACATGGGAGTGCAGTCCCTTTTGCCACATGCATGGGATGTTCGTGGGCTCCAGGAATTAGGCCAGGGCTTTGCTGGTAGAGGAAGGGAAGCAAGTCTACCTGCCATCCTCTTACTGGAGATACATCCTCCCCTGCTGCTTTTATTTCCTAGCTCCTCTCTACAGAACCTGGCTGAGAGGTTTCTGTTCTGTGTGTCCCGGCCTCTGGGAAGACCACTTAGGAATCCACTCACATTTATTTGTCCCATGATGGGGACCATAGGTGCTCCATACCTTTGCCTGTTCTACCCTCCATCCTGTGGCCTGCCCTCTGGCAGCCTCGCTGGAGATGGGACTGCACACTCCCTCCTCTGGAACAGCTCTGTCTGTCTGTCTGTCTGTCTGCCTGCCTGTGTCATCTCCTCCTCCTCATTGCACGTTATCCATCAGCTTGGGCAAGTCCTCCCTCTAGAAGGCAGGTCCCGAGGAGCAGTCTGGACCTTGGCTGAAACCCGGCCTTTGGTGCAGTTGTTGGAAATGTCAGCTGTCAATGACGGAGGGACTGCAGGACAAGGAGCCATTGCCCTAACAAAGGTGCTCCTGCCCCTCCTCCGACAGTACAGGACTGGTCATCCGGTCATTCGAAAGCTCAGGAAGCCATGATCTCTCCTAATAAAGAGAAAAGATACAGGCCAACTCTTTACATATGCAGGCCACTAGCTCATGGAAGAAAACCACACCCTCAGCATGGGGTCTTCCGTCAGTCCCTGGGTTCCTCTCTCATGGTTTGGGTCCATGAAGATGACAGCTCTTCCTGAGTGTCAAATGACACACAGGAGTAGGACCAGTGGAGTGGACTTTGCTCCTTGGTTGACAACTCAGGATATTAGCAGTCAGACAGACTGGCCTAAGTGCTCATGGAAATGATTACAGTCTCTAGGAAGGGCTGGACAAAACATTTGAGTGTTCACACCTATACCTGTATGGATCCCGTCGCCTGGCTTCCTCGCCCTGCTCAGGAGCTCTCACTACTTCCCACATCACATCTCAAGGAGAAACCTGATGCCCTAGGGCCTGAGACATGGAGAAGCGCTGGCTGGCCTCGCCTGTGTCCCCTCACCACAGCAGCATGTAACAGAGGCTGTGTGGAGAATGACAAAGACATCCAGGGGAGCCAGCCAGAGGGGGAGGGTTTCAGGAACCGCCTGCCTGGCTGACCTGGATGCTAAGCCCTTCCACCCATCATTCCTTGCACCTTCCTACGGAATGAGCTGTTTGAGCTGATGAACCCTTAAAGATCAAAGCCTCTCTTTTTATGCAAATAGCCAAGAGCCATAAAACCTGAGAGAGAGGAGTCAGGAATATAAATTACAGTCAGAAGTGTATCAGTGAAAGGTAAGGAAGCCCGTTCGTTATTCAGAATTAAACTCCTGGCAATGACAACGTTTTTAAACCTGTGTTTAAAATTGTTTCTAATTGAGGAGATATGGTAGCAGAAACACGTAACCCCGAATCTCATTGTCAGAGAACTGGGGCACACTCATACATCTCACCCCTGTGTGACTTCAGGCAGTTTAGTCAACTTCTCTGGGCCTCTTTCGTTATTGTATGCTCTTGTGAGGGTCTCATGGCAGATGATTTTGTCTCTGTGTGCGTGTATGCTGTGTGTTCATGTGTGCGACTGTGCCCGTGGTCATCAGAGGTCCTCACCTGTCCTTTCGTCTGAGACCCGTGTCTTCTTGTTTTCCACTGTCTTCCAAGCTAGCTGGCTCACCGGCTCCCGTGGGTTTTCCTTTCTTCGCCTCCCATCTCACTGCGGCTCAGGAGCAGGCTGCGCTGCAGTACCCAACTGTGCGCACAGCTGTGGCAAATGCCTTACCCACTGAGCCGTCTCCCCACCCCGGGATACTTTCCTAAGGGGTTTCACTTTCACATCTCTCTGGCATTTGGGTGGGGTTCTAAATGTCATTATTTTCTCTATAAAAAAAAAAAATCAAGAACTTGATGTACCCACAGGAGGAGCTGCTGGCCCTTATTGTGATTGCGTCTATATGGTTTTTAAAGAAAATGAGTGTTTACTGTCTAGGGGAAGAGTTCTGGACTCGGCCCCATGTTATAGCTGTCAGTCCTCTACAGTCTCTCACTGCTTCCTGCCTCCCTCAGCCTTGCGGTCAGTGTTTAACACAATAGGCATTCTGTTAAGTTCTTTCCATAAATTATCTTATTTGCTTTTGTAAGGTCAGCGGTGGCATTGATCAAATTATTCAGCCTTCCTAGGTTTTTCTGCAAAACCCAGAGTATTAACTGTTCTCTGGAGTCGCTTCATCAGCAGTATGCAGTATTCTAAAGGAATGCTCAAGCTTGTAGAAGGAGTCCAGAGACAAAATCCCAGAGCTTTCCTGGAAGGATCGAATCCTTCCCTCCCGCTTCTGGTGGCTGGATCCTTGTTGTGGTCTGAGGTTCCTCCTCTGCCTGGTCCTGCCTCTCTCAGAGACAGCCCTGCCTGGTCCTGCAGGGTGTTGGTGAGGCCTTCATTGATCTTTAATTATTTCTCATGGCAACTGTGTCTAAGAACCCAAATAAAGAAATTCCTGTGCACATGTGAGTCCCCTGCCTTGTCACCGCCAGTACTTAGCGACACTGTAATCTAATGAGAGTTGTGACAGAAACGGCGTCACTGTTTCCAGGAACCTTATTAAAGATTCTGCAGCCATTTTAATAATCAGGAAACTATCATGAAGATATATCTGTTAGTAACAAAAATCTATCTCCTTCAAGACTGTCCAGGCTAAATAATAACATCCCACTCAGCATACAATGTGCATTTAACATCACCTTGTCCAAGATATTTAATTTACCACAGAACAAGCACAAATATATTTGTATTCATTTTCACAAAGAGTTCCACAAGTCACCAGGACTTAAAATAATGGAGGTTTTGATCTGTAGGTGAATAATTTCTTTTTTCTACTTCATATACTGTACTCGTGAGAACACCTTGATTAGTTAATAAATGGCAATGCTTTGCACTAAATTTTAACAGAATAGCTGCCATGCAGAAGCTTGGATTGCCCCCTCCCCCCCCCCCCAGTATTGACATCACATAGGAAAGTTGGGCATTTTAATGATTAAGTGAAACAGTTGCTTTGCCCGTAACTCAATTCTCCTTCCAGTTTTCCAACCCCAATTCAGAGTCACTGAACCTGAAAGCTGCTGGGAAGAATCTCCGAGCTCAGTTTAATTTCCCCTGGATGCCTCTGGGAACAGACTTCCTCCTTGGAGGCATTCCCACAATCCCTATTTGATTTTCCTTCCCTCCCCTGATGAAGCATCTGAGCATCCTGCCAGGGCCTTCCTCACCAGCCCTCTGAAGAGGAGCCCACTGAAGTCAGAGCCAACCTCACAGCTTCACAGAAGCCAAAAGGGACCTTACGGGGGGGATTCAGAGCAGCCATGTCTTAGAACCGACACCACGCTAACGTGTTTGCATCTTGGT
Source organism: Peromyscus eremicus (assembly GCF_949786415.1). Classification (NCBI taxonomy): domain Eukaryota; kingdom Metazoa; phylum Chordata; class Mammalia; order Rodentia; family Cricetidae; genus Peromyscus; species Peromyscus eremicus. Next base: position 57,344,608 of record NC_081424.1, read on the forward strand.
GGTGTCTCGGAGCTCTAGGTCGTCCCAAATTTGTTCTGACTCTTCTGGCATGACTCCATTGTCCTTGATGCCGGACTCTCCCCACCATGAAGTCATTCTTTCCATTCCTCCTATACATGCCACATAGGCACTCTTTTTTTTTCAATTTCAATTTCTTTTAGTTTTTGAGATTAAAGCTTAATTGCATCATTCCCCCTGTCCCTTTCCTCCCTCAAATCCCACCCCATATACCCCTCCTTACTCTCTTTCAAATTCACGGCCTCATTTTTTCATTAATCATTGTTACATGCACATATGTATATATATGCACATGTATATATATATGCATATGTATATACATAAATTCCTAAATATGACCTGGTTAGTCTGTCTAATGTTACCTGTATGTCTGTTTTCAGGGCTGATCATTTGGTATTGAATAACCAGTTGGTGTTCTCTTCCCTGTGGGAGACTGTTTCTCCAGCTCCAGCGTTCCTGGTTGCCTGGAGTTCTTCCCCCAGGCCTGAGGCCTCCTGAGTTCTGCACCCAACTGAATCCACATTAGCATGCCTGTCCCCTTCAGGGTTGGGCAGTCCTGTTGGGGAGACTTGGTGGGTGCAGCTCCTCACAGTTCGAGCAGACACAGTCTCACAGCAAACTCCCTGGTCCTCTGGCTCTTACAGTCTTTCTGCCTCTCTTCCACAGTGTTCCCTGAGCCTTAGGTACAGGAGCGTTTTGTAGATGTGTCCACTGGGACTGGGCTCCTCAACTCTGCATTTGGATGGGTTGTGGTTTTCTGTATTGGTTTCTGTCTGTTGTAAAGAGAAGTTTCCTTGATGAAGGGAGAGGACTATACCTCTCTGTGGGTATAAGGGTGAATATTTAGAATGTAGTTAAGGACTATGTTGTTTTGGTTTCTTTTTAATAAAAGGCTTTGTTTTAGGTTTATTTACTTTCAATTTTTCATGCAGTGGCTGTCTTTACGTTTTTTTCCTGTTAATTACATTCCTTGTGGAACATTGCCTCTTGGAACATACAGTTATACTCATCCACAAAAACCTGAATACATTCCTTCCTAGGGGTCTGCACAGGTAGCTAGTTCTTCATTAACAACAGTTTCATGATTTATAATTTGCATGTATATGTGTATTTTGTAGATTTGTGTAGACACATCTGAACAATTCCATCTTAAAGTAGGCTGCCCGTTCATCTTAGTGTGTGCCCTGACCCATCAGCACCCTCACGGCTAAGAGGTTGTCTAGCAGGGTCTACATCTTATTCTCTGATTTGCCTTGTGTGTCCTCTGACACCAGGAGGGAGTGAGATCCTCCTATGCCTCTGTGACTAAGAGCTGGCACTACCTGGCATTCCCGTAGACGTCACCTAGAGCTATGTGGGACTCAAAACCTAAGCTACTCTTTTGGAACTCAGAAAGGAAAACTGCATGCACGCATTTGCTTTGGCCATAACAGTTCCATCTCCTCTAATATCGGCATGGAATTATAAGTACGTCTGGATCTTTTGGGTGCAACAGACTGGATGTGCACCTGCCAGAGAGCATTTACCTAGGAGGCTCAAGTCCAAGGCCTTGGGAGAAAGGCAGCTGCATCAGCACTCTACATCTCTTGGTGTAGTGAAGCCTGCTGGAATCTCTACCACATGGGCTGAACTGGAGGGAAAGCTGGGGGCCATTAGCCAGCTGCTGGGGTCTATCCTAGACAGGAGAGCCACATCTTGGCAGGTGGTGACTGACAAAAAAGAACCTCTGCTGGAAAGGACAGTTAGGAAGACGTGACGTTGGAAATGTTGGAAATACAGCCTTATTTTCAGGGTAGTTCCAGAGAACCAAGGTTCTCTATCTTAAGTGCACATTGAAGTCACATGGGAAATTTCCAAAGTTCTGCTGCTGACTTCTGTTCCCTCTTGTACAGTAACCCCAATCCCCCTCCCGATAATCTGAGTCACATGAGTTCACAACACAATCCTTTCAGCTCTTGTTCAGCTCTAGCTCCACAAGAGAAGAGAGTCTACCAGAGGAGAGGGCAGTGCTGACCTCAGAAGGCCCTCAGTTCATGCTACCAGGGCTGAGACTTTCCCACTGCCTGGCCCACAGATGTTCCAGAATGCCATCTGAAGCTCAGCCTGTTGTGGGCATTGACAAACCCTCCTGAGTGTTGCTAAGGTGCATCCTAGGCTGAGATCAACGCAGCAGGACCACAGCCAGGCAAGGTGCCTGGGGCCAGACCCCAGAGCTAGCCAGAGTCAGACAGAGTCCAGAGTCTATGAAAGCAGGGCAGGGCTTTCTCTGACACAAACACTGAAACCAGTGTTTCAAAAGTGGTGGAGAAAGAGGCTTGCTAGCCAGCGGGTGGGCTGCTCAGAGCCCAGAACACAGCCAGATCCACTGGACCTACAAGGCTGGTCAAACTCAGCCGGGACCAAGTTTCCCTAGGACAGGAGCACCAGTCTGGTCACACATGCAGCCTGTCAGTGACTCAAGCAAGGGACATGAGGAGTAAGGGCCTGGCTTCCTTCCTGTGAAATAACGGCGTCTGTCCTGGGCACACACACCACCGTGTGGCTAGCAGTTCCCACCCAGGGATTTTCAGCCATGTCCACACCTTCTTGCAATCCAACTACTTTCTCCTTGGCTCCAGTTTTCAGCTAGATTTAACTGCTGAGGATTTCAATGGTATAAAAATATTACTCTCTGTGCTTTCTAGTTTCTGTTACACTGAACTTCACTTTTGCATTTATAAATTTAGAACTGAATAGCTCAAAAAAGTTACTAGTACCATAGTAAATGTTAAATTTTATAAGAGGGTTTATACCAAAATAGATGTGGGCCTTCAGCCTGAATTCCCTTTGGTGCGAACAGTATCTTTTATTGTAAACTACAAAGGTTTGTAAATAATTATAGAACTAAGTTTTAAAAGGAAAACGGAATTTGTAGACACGGGCTGTTCTTTGAAACCTGTGATGCTCGATTTTAATGTTAAATAGATGCTGTGACTTATTTTTCAAGTTTTGATGAATCTAAGACCACCCTTCCCTGAGGAGCTGAAGTGGGTGGTCTTTCAGAGTGTTCCTTCTCCTTTTCCTGTCCTTATGCCTAATTGTACAGTTACAAACAAACAAAAAAACAACAACATAAAAGTGCACATTTGTAAAAATACTGAGGGCCATGCTGTGAGAAGGTAATTGGGAGGCAAAAATTGGGTCAGAGTAACAAAGTAGTGTTTGTTTCCATTCATACTTCCTCCACAGTAACCTCAATCCTCAAATCCTTCCAAATTTCTGAACCAAGTGTCGCGCGCGTGCGCGCGCGCGCGCGGCATAGTCTTCATGGCTTCTCCCCTGTGCCTGCTAATTTGTGTTCTCCTGATCCAACCAGTTAGCGAGCCTCCTGCGAGCTGGCCGTTGCCGTCTTAGCCTTGCCAGAGCTCCCTTGTGTCAGTGCCCAAGGTGACTCTGACTTGACTTCCGGTCGTGCCTCTGAGTCCAGTTCCCAGTCTCTGGGCCCCAGGGGTGAGGGCAAGTGTCCCAGGTGCCTGTCTGGGTTAGGAGTCCGCAACGGCCAGAAAGCAGAGCTGCCCTCAGAAGTCCCGGGACCAGTCATCTCCACGGAGTTCTTGGGACTGAGCTACACAACCCACAGTTCACAATGATCACAGGTCAACTTTGCTGTTCCTCTGGTCCGCTAGTCCACATGGGACCCCCGTCCTGCTTATTGTCCAAACCATAAGGAAGTAGACGGGCCATATAGCTTAGAGATAAAAACCTAGGGTGAGCCTCACTTAACCCCGAGTGGCTTTCAACCCAGCAAGGCTCATGACATCAATCCTCCTTTACACAGAGCCTTAGGGTGTCTTGACAAGGTAATGTGCGCTAGGTTTATGACCTTGTCCTGACAAGGGTTTGCAATGGTGAGTCTCAACAGAGATTTGACAGCAGAAAGCATATTGTAAGCCTCTTTTGGGTACCTAACACATGCTGGGGCCCCTAGTTGTTACCAAAGTAAGGGTCTCTCATCCCCAACTCCAAGGACCAACAGCCTACTAGGGGCCAGTGACCGCTGTGTTCTATGACAAGAATTTCAAGGTCACATGGAACATTCAGATGGGATTCTATAAATTGTCTGGCAGAGGGAAGCTCGTTAGAGCGGTTAGGACTTCTAAAGAATCCACACTAACTTCAGTCAAGACTGGGGGCAGCAGGGAAAAGACACCGAGAAAGGAGGGCGTAGCCTTGCTCAGAAGCACTGGCTCAGTAGACCCCTGTGCACGGGCAGGGACCATTACCAGGACACTAGTGGGAAGAGGAATAAACAGCCACCAAGAACCATGGGACAGCTTGGTAGAACCAGGGACTCGCACCAAAGTACGCTGACAAAGAGCTGGCAGGAAGCGACTGTGTTCAGGCAGCCACCCATCATCTATTTATGGGTTGCTTAGTGGGACTGGGTTCCAAGAATACATCCTAAGAGAACAAAGCCTAAATCTTAAGGATGCTGCTTTCCCATGGGGGAAACCATACCAGGACTCCAGAACCCTGCATCCTTGAGGGACTACTGTGATAGGAAGAACACTGGAGTATTAGCTAAGGGCAGCAGATGAGAAGCATCAGGTCCAGTCCAGGTGACCCTGAGGAGTTCAGAATGGAGGCCTCAAGGCTTGCCTTATGTCCTAGCCAAAGTGACTCTGTTGCTGAGATAAAACACCATGAGCAAAAGCATCTTGGGGAGGAAAGGCTTTATTTGCCTTCCACATCCACATAAGAGTTCATCATCAAGGACGTCAGGGCAGAAACTCCAGCAGGAACTTGAAGGCAGGAGCTGCTGCAGAGGCCGTGGAAGGGTGCTGCTTTACTGCCTTACTCCTCATGGCTTGCTCAGCCTGCTTCCTAACAGGGACGGCACCACCCATGGGCTGGACCCTCCTCCGTCAATCACTGGGAAAACGCCCCCACAGGCTTGCCTGCAGCCTGATCTGACGGAAGCATTTTCTCCGTTGAGATTCCCTTCCCTCGGGTGGCCCTCGCTTGTGTCGAGTTGACATAAAGCCAGCCAGCAAAGCCCAGCTGGTAGGAAAAACAGGGCACAGCCCTGAAGAGCCCCCAAGAGTGGGCAGACGCAGTGCTAAAAAAACGGTAGGAGAGAAGAGAATGGGGGAGAGGTGGAACAGGGTGTCTTTGCACCAGCAGCCCCGTTATCTAACTTAGTCACACATTACGAACTCGGTTAAGTCCAGAACGTACTGAGGAGGGAGGGACTACTCCAACACAACACAGCTTTTCTTATTTGAAGGTTTCACTGGTTGTGCTTACAAAACCCCTTGGTATGATTGAAACACAAACGAAATGTAAAAGAAATGCCTGTGTGGGTAACAGTGGGGCGCCTTGGTCATGGTGGCTGGAGTGGGTCCCTGGGCGTCCCTGTCTGCAGGGGCTGTGAGAGCGTTTTGTGCCGGTTTCTGCGGCCTCTGCCAAGGCCACAGTGGCTCTGTCTTCTCCGCTGTCCTCCCTGACTGCCTTGTTTGTTCCATTTGCCCCGCACAACAACGACGACGACAACAACAACAAAAACGTAGATTAGAATCAACCCTTTGTTTCAGCACCAGTGAAAGAATTATTTTGTTAATTGGTATATTGATATCCCCAAACTGCTCACTGTGCCAAGTTATTAAGAATCGGCAGACAAGGGGCAGATTAAACTTTGGATCACCTGTTCCTTCGGGCAAAACACATCAAGCAAATTGACTGCAACCAAATGTCATATTATTTACATGGCGTGCACAATTTATTTCCTAAAAATGTGCTCTCAACAAAATATGTGAGTTTGCTCTTAAGCATATAATGGGCCCCACTTAATAGCAAACCTCTCTTATGCACCCCTCTCTATAATTAAATCATATGGAAAAATGTCACAAAGCAAAATAAAATGTATTTATTTCAGCCATATCTTCCCACAGCATGACATGAGGTCTGAAAAAGAATCACTAAGCATTTTTCTGCCATCTGTGCTGGTAGGGGATACATCTCCACGCCTGTCACTGGAAAATATTCCATTTCGAATTAAGCTTAGTCTTCTTATTACTATCTAGTGTCTGGCTGGATGAGCGCAAAATCCGACAGAATTCCTTAACTGACACAATATTTTTCCCTTCATACTTGTTATTTTGTAGCAAAGCTAGTCTGCCATAATGCCTTTTTACTGAACTTGCAGGGTGCCAAGAGAGAGAAATCATTAGAAAATTTTATTTGTGTTAAAGTCTTCACACCTTTGCATCTGAAAAAGTCATAGCATTTTCCAACAATTAAAAATTGCAGTTTCTCCTAAGCCCAGTATGTATCCCTGTGACAATGTGGACCATGGTGCTGAGTGAGCCTGGGAATCCCCCTGTTGCTGTTAGTTTAGGAATCACCAAGTCCTGCCCCTTGACATTGTGGCTTCCCTGACAGACAAGCCTCCAGGTTACACTTGGCCATGACTGTGGCTAGAGTACACGAGTACTGAAAGGTTTTTTTTCTATCCTTTACTCAGTGAAACCTTTTACAGCTTATTTGTGAGACATAACAGCCCTGCCCAGTCTTCGTGGGTCTCTTGTCTGCTTGAGGCAGGTACCAGGGGCCCGGGTTAAACACCAAGCATGAAGATCTTCGGTCACGGAGGATCCCTGAGTCGCTGCCTGACATGAGGCTGTCCTAAGATTCACTCAACAATGGTGCTGTGTCAGGTGGAAGCACCTGACTCCTCTACTGCACATCTGTCCTCTCAAGTTCACAGCATTCGTATGCAAACCTCTAAATCCCACACAATTAAGCAAGCATGGTTTGCTTGAGAGGAATGTCACATGAAATTGTATCATTTTGATGATGATTATACAGAAAAGGTTTCGCTGAAAGTGAAAGCTGTGTGTTGTTTAGTTTGTCATAGAGTCAAGGGCTACATTCAAGTAACACATTTTCTTGACTCTATTCAAAACTCTAAAAAGATGAAAGTATCATAGTTTTTCAAGATCCTCTCTTTCTATAGTTTTTAAAATATTTTATTAATACTTTTATTTGATCACGTTCACCCCAGTTTATACATAATAGTTGTGTAGTTTGTGGAATATAGGTGGTGTGAGATATATATATATAGTCACATTCCAAGCAGGGGCAGCATGGGTATCATGTCTGCCTATTCAAACCTCAGCCATTTCTCCACAGTGAGGACATCGACTCCATCTTCATCCGTCCTTTCTTCTGCTTTTTAAGTGTGTAATACTTTGTCATCATCTGTACAGTCACGTCCTGGGCAGGAGAGCACCAGAACTCACTCTCCTCCATCACTACTAGCTTGCTGCCTATTCACAACTCTTTGTGCCTCCCTCCCATACTCCCAGCCTCCTGATCACTGATGTGCCCCTGGTTCCTGTGGGAGCAGTGTTTCAGATTCTGCGTGTTAGTGTAATCACATGACACTTGGTTCTCTGTGTCTTATTTCACATCACATTGTGTGTTCCAGTTCCATCTCTGTTGTTACACATAGCACGATTTCATATTTTTGTGGTTGAATAGTTTCCCATTTGTTTCTTATATATATTTATATATATAAGATTTTATAGATAACAAAATATGTATTTTATTGATTTACAGTGGGATTTAGTTCCCATGCCCCTCTCCATGCTGGCATTTGGTCTGACTTGGGCTTGTACAGGGCTTGTGCACATTGTCACAACTGTCACAACCCTTGTGAGTCCATGCGTGCAGATGCCCTGCTGTGTCAAGACTATACAATTTTCTTGTCGTCATCTACCACCTCCGACTCTTACATTCTTTCTTCTCACTCATCCTCAGTGATACCTGAGCCTTGGGAAAAGGGGTGTAGTATATATGTTCTGTTTAAGGCTGAGAATTCTGTAGTCTCTTTTTCTCTGCACATTGGCCAGGTGTGGGTCTCTGTGTCAACCACCACCTACTGTACACAGAAGCTTCTTCAATGAGAGTTGAGAGATGCGTTAATCTATGATTATACTAGTAAGTCATTAGAAGCCATTTTAATATTATGTCAGTTTAGCAGAATGATAACTGTAGGTTCTTCCCTGGGACACAGAACCCATCTGACTGTAGGTTCTTGGCCCAGTAATGGTTTCTGGTATGGGCTTCATCTTGTGGAGCCAGACTTCAAGCTAATGAGAAAGTGGTTGGTTTCTCCTGTGGCTTCACACCACTGTTGCATCAGTGGGCATGTCTTGCCAGTCAATTGTTGTAGCTTGTAAGGTTCACAAATGGGTAAGATTGATGATTACTTTTGTAGAGCAATCCTAATTAGTCTTAACAATAAAAACCTTGAGTCAGATATCAGAGTGAAATCTGAACGATCAGAGAAGCAGAGCAGCCAGCCACTAGAGTTCTTACCGCTCTCTACGAATTCCTGTCTCTCTACGAGTTCCGTCTCTATGAAACCTCAGACTGAATGGCACTGAGATCCTGTCTTTATATTCCTGTCTCCACCTCCGTAGTGCTGGGATTAAAGATGTGAGCCACCCCCAACTGTTTCTTGCTCTGTTTCTCTCCTATACTGGATCAATCTCATGTAGCCCAATGTGACCTTAAACTCACAGAGATCCAGATGGATCTCTGCCCCCCAAGTGATAGGATTATAGGTGTGTGCCACCACTACCTGGCCTCTGTGTCTAATCTAGTACCTGTCTCTGTCCTCTGATCCTCAGGCAAGTGTATTAGGGTACATAATATGTTACCACACTAGCCAGTAGGGATGAAGCTTCCAGGTGTCTACTAGCTTGACTTCTCCATGTTCTATGACTCAAGTATGTGCCATCTTCAGCCATAGGGTCTTGCCATCAATTTCTGGAGGGAAACCAACAACTATGGTGACATCCTATAATGTTTGGGGTTCTATGGGACCTCACAGACCAACAACTACAAAAGAAGCAACCCATTCATGGCACTGGGCTTTTTATTTGTTAACTTGTATTATCTAGTAGGTATATTGCTGTCCTATTATAGAGTAACTCAATTTTAACTCTGTGTGTGTGTGTGTGTGTGTGTGCATATGTGTGCGTGTGTGCATGCACACATCGACAGTGGTAGGTTTCCATATTATTTTTTCAAAAGGTTTTTAATGTTAGTTACCCCTCCCCATATTCCCTCAATTACCACAACCTCACATGTCCACCCCAGTTTACTTTTCCTGTTCCATTATTTCCTTTTAATCCTTTGTACTGCTGTGTTCTGTCTTTCCTCCCTTGAAAGCTTCTCCCCATGGCTCCTAAGTAATTCTCTGACCTCTGTGAGTATTTCAGATACAGCATAGGCACCTGAAGATGCAAAGATAACATCCACGAATGAGAGAAAATATGATGTTTGTCTTTCTAGGTCTGGGTTACCTCACTCAGAGTGATTGTTTCCAGCTCCATCCATGTATTTGCAGATTTCATAATCTCATTTTTCTTAATAGTTTAATAATATTCTATTGTTTAAATAGACTACAATTTTACTATCCATTCATCATTTGATAAATATCTAGGCTGTTTCCGTTTCCTGGTTCTGATGAGCAGAGCAACAATGAACATGGATGAGCAGGTATCTCTGTAGTAGAATAGCAAAGCTTTTAGGTATATGCCCAAGAGTGCTGTAACTAGATCATGTGGTGAACCTATTTTTAGATTTTTTTAGGGACCTCACACTGATTTTTATAGGGCCAGCACCAGTTTGCTCTCCCAACAACAGAGAATAGGTCTTCCTCTTCCCCACATCAACACCAGCATTTTGCTTTGTTTTGTTTGATTTTAGACAGTTTGGCTGGGGTAAAATAAAATCTCAAAAAGATTTTAATTTGCATTTCCCTAATGGCTAAGAGGTTAACCATTTTAAAAATGTTTCTCATCCATCTGTGTTTCACCTTTTGAGAACTCTGTTTAATTCCATGACCCATTTTTAAAGTTTGGTTGTTTGTTTTGCTGATTTTATTTTTTTTTTAATTCTTTGTGTATTCTGTATACTTGCCCTCTGTCAGACTGTTTCCCATTCTATGAGTTGTCTTTGCACTTATGTGATGGTGTCCTTTGCCATATAGAAACTTTGGTTTCATGGCGTCCAGATTGTTGGATTTAATGCCTGGGCTGCTATGGTCCTGTTCAGAAAGCCCTTTCCTATGCTGATGAATTTTGAACTAGTCTGTTCTTTCTCCTCTATCATCTGCAGCTGAGTTTTGTGCAAAGTGAGAGACACGGATTACATTTCATTCTTCTGAATGTGGCTATCCAGCTTAACCAGCACCATTTGGGAAAATGCTGTCTTTTCTCCAGTGTGTATATATACCATAGTTTCCTCATTCATTCAACATTTGGTGAAAAATGTGAATGGAGTGCAGATGCCTCTTTGAAATACAGATTTCATTTCCTTTGGGTAAATGTCCAGTAGTAGAATTACTGGGTCATACAGTTACTCTATTTTTAAATTTTAATTTAATTTAATGTGTGTGTGTGTGTGTGTGTGTGTGTGTGTGTGTGTGTCTGTATCTGTGTCTGTGTTTGTGGGTGCACATGCCATAGTAGTGTGCCATGGCACAAATGTGGGGGTCAGAGAACAACTTTAGGGAGTCTGTTCTTTCCTTCCACCAGGGGTTCAAACTTAGTCTGCCAGGCTTGAGTAAGAGCGTTCCCCCACCAAGCCATCCTGCTGGCCCTATTTGTAATTTTTTGAGGAACCTCCGTACTGTTTCCTGCATTCCCAACAACACTGTGTGATAACATGAGTTATTAGTTTCATTCCCTCCTCCGTGTCACGGGCTCGTGTCATCCTCTGTCTTCGATGACAGCCATTCTAACTACGGTGAGGTGATCTCTCATGTCCTCTCTATTTCTGTTTCTGTGGTGATTGGGATGCTGAGTATTTTTTCATTTGCCTCTTGGCCACTTTTGAGAACTATCTGTTTAAGCCAATCACCCAATCATGGGTCGTATCATTATTCGGTGTTGTTCGTTGGCCATTGCCCTTAAGTTGAGTAATGTATAGATTCTGCATAGCAACTACTTGCTACTGCCTTAAAAACCAGCCCCAGTATTTTCCTGAAGTTACTTTTTGACAATAACAATTCAAGTGAAGTTGACTTGTAAACTATTAAATGAGACATAAAACTTAGCTCTTGTCACTAATAATATCATTAAAACTGTCGTACTCTTTCCAGTATTGATCTCATAGGTTCCCAACTGAACACAGTACTTATTCTTGTGACATTAATTTCATTCATTGACTGTTTCATTTTAACATTCTTTCATAGCCTGCCTCTGAACTCAATCTCAAATGTTCTCTCTTCCTGATTCAGTCCTTGGTGACTCCAGATCATGGGTCTGCAACATTGACATTGGAACTATGATACAGAGAAACAGAGCAGACACATCAATGAAAAGTATTGAATGGCTTCCACTTTAAGCACCGTGCTATCCAAAGACCAAAAACTGAAAATGACTTTGACCACGGTTGACTTAACCTATTGCTCTCACTAGGCCTGGCCTCGCGTCTATGTCTAAAGCTGAACTGGGGTTCTCAGTAAGACAAGAGGATGCCACTTGCATCAAAAGCACAGATGTACTCATCCCCAAGATCTCCCTTACTCTAGGAGCTCTAGTTAGTCTCCTGTGGTGACCACAGGTCAGGTCATCAATATGGATGCTGAAAGTGTCCTATAGAGAGAACACTGGTCAGCTGTACCAAGTATTATTTTAAAGGACTGTTGGAAGCATTGACTGTTTGTGACTGTGGTTTCCTCCTCTGGCTTGGGTGAAGCACTAGGTATTGTGGCCATATTCTTCTAACACAAGAGATGGATCAACTTCTAGCTCACTGATCTTTACCAGCTTCAAAAAATATCAGTATTTGACTGAGGAATGCCAGAATGAAGGCTAATACCATTCTGTGGTACCTGCACCGTGGTACCTGCACCGTGGTACGTGCACCGATTCTCTGTTTGGTAACATAGAAGAGTCCTTGTATGGCCCTAATTTTTTTATTAGCTATTAATTTTTGTCTATGTGCTCTACTGAGTCTTTCCTCAGCCAGAAATCATAAGGAGTAGAATAAAATGTTAATTCCAGGGTTTTTCTTAATTAATAAAGCCTTACAATGTATTCCAGACTATGTTATGTTGAAGCTTAATGCACTGTGTAGGTTCACTTTTTGGTTTTTTGTTTTGTTTTACAGTGTTGGGAATAGCTTGGCAATGCTCTGTGTCTGAACTCCACCCCCAGAGTCACATATTTGGGAATCTATTCCAAGGATGGGAAAGATATATGCCTCCTAAACCTAATAAACACAGGGTGTCAGAACCAAAGAGAGCATGCCTTTGTAAGTGAAGAAGTCAATGTCTCAGTCTCCAGATAAGGTCAAGGGTCGGGTGTTGAGCAGAGAAGCCAAGCAGAAAGGATACACAGGGTAGTTGGCTGTGAGCTGAGCAAGTAGGGACTAACCACAGAGCTGTACAGAGTCAGGGAAGGTCTTGGGGGATGCAGAATCTGCTCTGCTTCCCTCAGCTGTGAACATTGCTCCTTGGGGCAGCCTGGCCCTGGCCTTGGAAGCAGAAATTATCACATGATCACCCATCCTGATTATCCCAGATTAGGGACTGGCAGGAAGGGTATGTGGTAAAGGATATTTCTAGAATGTGCCTAGGGAATCTGGCAAGGAGTTCAGAGGAGAGATGGAATTGGGCAGGTGGGTAGGAAGAAGACTTAAATAGATGCCCTGCAAGCTGTGTTTTGGGAGGGTCTTGGTAATGGAATGCCTTAGACCACGCCATGCCAGCAACAGAAATGCATGCTCCTAGAGGTTCTGGGGACCCCAAGTCCAAGAGCAAGATGTCAGCAGGCTGCCTTCTTCTGAGGCCTTTCCTGGGCAGATGATCATCTTTTTGTGTCCTCATATCTGTCCCTTGTCCCTCAGTCTCTATGTCTAACCCTCACCTCTTTATAAAGGCCAGACCCAACCTATGACTTCGTTTTACCCCTGGTGATTCAGTGAGCACATCATCTCCAAATACAGCCAAACCCTCGGGATTAACAGTTAAGGCTTGAGGGTGAACTCCCGGGGCCAGGGACACAGTTCAGGCCCTAACAGGAGGGAGGAAGAGTTGCTGGGTGAGACTGGAGGAGGGGGAGGAGCTTGTGGCTCAGAACAGGAAATTACCAAGCCAGTGGCCCAATTGTAAGCCGGTGTCAGGGTCAGCCTAGGCAAATGTCAAGTGAGAACTGATGGCAGTGGCTGTGCCCGTGGGGAAGACTTCAGAACGAGAGGCATGGATTTCCCTAGTGCCCTCCCAGACAGACAGTCCTCAACCTGAGGATTTCGACTCCTACAGGGGTCACATATCAGATATCCAGCATATCAGATATTTACATTATGGTTCCTAACAGTAGCAAAATTGCAGTTACGAAGTAGCAATGAAATAATTTTATGGTTGGAAGTCATCACATCATGAAGGACTGTGTTAAAGAGTCGCAGCATTAGCAAGTTGAAAACCACTGTCCTGGAGTATGCATTGAAACCACATGTCCCATGTCACCCTCATACTGTAAAGCGCCAAGGGCTCAAAGTGGCTCTTGTCATTTCTGATTTCCCAGCCACTTAGTCAGCCGTGAATAGCTGACCTGAAAAGATGATTCCTGGTCAGACTTTCCCCCCTCCCCCACCAGACCAAGGGTCATGTGCCTGCAGTTTTCTATAAATACCAATAGATGGCAACCTCCCATCCCTGGCGCGTTGACCCACAGGGATCAGCCATGACCTGGCCCCTCAAGGACAGATCTTACTCTGTCTTGCCAATGGATTCTGAGGCCTAACAAGGATCAAAAACTAGGTCCCCATTTGGGGGCGCAGACGCCTCCACATGTGTCCTTGTACCTCCATCTCCAGTCACAGTCTCTCCCAAATGTCCCATGTGTCTAGGCTGGTTTCACTTTTCTCAAGGCAGCTAAACTTTTTGTAGGCTTGCTCCATCTCACACCAGTTCAGGGGTGTCCTCCCTTCTGACATCACAATCTGAGGTTGTCATCTGCAAACGTGTTGGCCACATTCACACTGTCCTGGGATGCGTGTGATTCACGGGCTGCAGGCTCCACACATCTGAACCTTCCTGTCCCTCCCCCACCCTCCTGCTCCTTGCCAACCCTGAAGAGAAACTCCTCGTTGCTTTATAACCAGCTCCTAATCCCCAGCTCATCGAGTGTAATAGACGTTAAAGGACCTTCCCTTGCGGGAGTCTCGGAAATGATTAGGCTGACGTTTCTGTGAAAAAAAAAAACAAAAAGCATAAAGGCTTTTGTATCAGCTATCAGCAGCACAACTCATTTAGTTTAGTTTTGGCGTTTTAAGGGCTAAAAATTTAGTATCGGCTGTAATATTTTAAAGCAAAACAGAGCATCGGTGTTTGTGTTAAGAATCCATTTGATGACAAGTGATGTGATTGATGAAATGGCATTAAAGTGTGACCCTGGCGTGAAGAGTAGAACGTCAGAGGTGAGGAAAGACGTGGGCACCTGACAGTGAACACAGAGACACGACTCAGTGGTAGAGACCCCGCCGGCTGACGGTAGCCAGCTCTGGCTGAGGCTAGCTCCGGGCAGACCTGTGAGGAACAGTTCACATCACCAGTCATCACAGACCCTCTCAACTCGGTGCGATGGCTATTTCTGGTTTTTGTCTTAGAGGGGAAACTGAGTTCAGAGAGGTAAAAGTTCCCCAAGGTCTCACAGTGTCCTGGCTCTGCAGCAGAGGGTGGTGTCTACCCCCAACGCCACATCAATAACAGCATAATTATGGCTCCTCCAGCGGGCGGTGATGCAGCAATGGATGTATACAGAGGACTAAAAAGAAAGCATTCAGATATCCTCCTGGGGGTGGGAGCCTGCAGGTCTGAAGTTCCTAGCTTAGCTAGCCCAGGTGGGTCCCCCAGAACCCCTTGCAGATGGGTCCCCCAGAACCCACACCCAGTTTGCCCCCTTGGGTGTGGCAGGCATTCCCACCTCACACTCTGCCACAGATTTACTTTTATATCAAAATCAGTGAGAGGCCCGTCAACTTGGCGCACAGCTAATGGGCCTGCCCTTGGAGGGCCCTGTCTGCCCTCGATCATCTCCATAGCCAGGGCCCCGATAAGTATGCAAATTGCACACTGTCTTCTAAACCTAGAAATGCCCTTTCCCAGAATCCCAGGGAACCCTGAGTGTCTACAGTTGACTAAGCCCCCGTCATTATTTTAAGGCAAGGCATAGAAGTTTGGTACACACTAACAGCTGACAACAATCTTTTTAAAGTGTCAGATTTAAAGGTAGCTTTGGAAATTTGCAGTGAGCCCTGCACCTCTGCCCTTAGCCCAGAAGATTCCACGCCCACACGGTGGGCTCACCCAAATGGAAGCTACTGAAACTACAAGGAAAATAAACTGGACTTTTGTGATTCTGAGTCACAAGAAGTTCTGTTTTGCTCAGATAGCAGGATAAACAGCAAGGCACCTCAGGGAAGCCTCTTTGGCCAGGTCATAGAGTGATGCTTTATCTGTGTACATGTGCGCGCACACACACACACACACACACACACACACACACACACACACACACACACTGATGGGGGCGGGGCATTCTGAGAATGCTCAAAACTTCTACAACGCTATGCAACAGCCACTTCCGTGTTAGAGGTGGAACCGAGGTGAGCTTTTCCTGAGGAGAATTATGCAGCGCTGCTGATAAGCTTGGCTTCTTGCTTCCTTCTTAAAGGCTGGGTCTGAAACACATTTTAGGCTTTCCATGGGATTCAGTAAACTCTGAACTGGAGAAGATGGGTACAGGGTTCAGGGCAAGCCTCTGGCATGGGAGGTGTGTCATCTCCGGAAAATCCCAATTTCTTTTCTCTCAGCTCCTAATTTGTGAAATAAATCTGTAGACACATTAGACTTCAACATAATCATAAATTTGACCTGACCATTTTCAATCTAGGAATAAAACTGAAGAAACAAAGACAGGAGACTCAAGGCCTGAGACACTTTAACCCGTTTTTAGTGATAGTGCAAACACAGAAATAAGTTACCTGCCCACAAGTGTGCTAATGGTTAGGTAGAAATGCGTTTTGTTGTCATGAAAGAAGATTGCTAGCGTTTAGGTGGGTGGAGAACAGTTAGAACTGGGACAAAACTGTCTTAATAAAATTCAGCAAAGAACAAGGTGCTAGGCCATATAGAGTAAAATCTTAACTATGTACTGATAAGAGAGAGAGAGTGTGTGTTTGTGTGTTTTAAACACATGCAAAGGTTAGGAAAGATACATAAATAGCAAAAATGGCTATTTCTGCCAATAGAGATAACTCGTTTTTTTAAATTCCTCTTTGTTTACCATTTGTCGCTTCCATGATGAATTATGTAGTCAGAATAAGTTATTTTGAAAATAAAAGTAATGGGTTGGTCTAGATTATCTCTAATTTTTTTTTATAATTCCACTAAAATTTTCACACACACACACACACACACACACACACACACACACACACACACACAAAATGGTATTTCCCAAAAGCAGTTGCTCCTCAGAACAGAACCATGTTACCCTACAGCAGCCCACTTTAGAAACCCTAGTGTGGCTGTTCCCCTCAGTGAGGTGGGTCAGAACGTGACAAGGGAGGCTGGCTCCGTCCTACCCAAGCAAAGGGCGGAGACTGGGGCAGGGGCTGGGGCTCAGTGTGTGACATTCTTACCCTCACCTGGGAGACTCTAAGTTCAGTCCCCAGGGCCACTGCCAGCAGCTTCTCACACACTGCGAATGAATTTCACCTTGAGGCCTCCAAAACCGAGTGTGCCGTCAGATCCTCAACCAGTCCAGATGGCGTGGCTCTCAAGACTGTGGGGCACTTAGGGCTCAGATGAACCATCCCCGGTAACCAAAAAAGAACACCCAGGACTCAGGAATGCCCCAGCCTCCCTACACCTCTTTCCAGTGACTGTTCCCCGGGAAGAGATTTCTTATGCAAAACACCTTTCACTGTAACTGCAGGGGTCCAGTTGATTTGCAGTCTGACTCAGGAGCCTGCAAGTCTGCAGTGCTGGGTATGATTCTTAAAGCCACAGGTCCCGAACGCTCACTCAGACTTTGGTGAATGTTACTGTGTTTCCTGTTCCTAGAATGAATATAGAAACAGTGCCGAAGGCCACTGTCTGCTTCACTGCCTTTCGGCAGAACCATACAGAGCCATCGCTAACGTGAGGGGTCTCTATGTTAGGGACCACGTCAGCAGAATCGGAGCCCCCTGCACCTGTCTGTCATCACTCACAGGAATTAGCTCCTGTATTCAAATCGAGCCTCTCCTAAGAGTTTCCCAGCCTCTCCTTATTCCAGTCTCATCCAAGGTGGGAAGCAGCTGTTGCCATCAGTGTTACACTAACTGCTGGGAGTGCATCTTCCACACCTCCCTGGGAAGCACTTCACTCAGCTGCCTAGCTTGACCTTTACAGAGAACACAGGAGGGGGAGCACGCTCACCTTGGATATGTGAGGGAACTGTAGCTCGTGGAGGTAGAAATGATTGTCCCGAGTACAGCTAGTTAGCAGCAGAGTTGACGTAGCCAACTAGGAGCAGCCATCTTCTTCAATTCCATGTCCCTAAGGCCTCTGTTTAACCCCCTCCCTTTTCCTGATCTGTGTTACCTGGAATTACCCCATGCTCTCATCCTGTTTCATGCCTCGGGATCCTAGATCTCAGACAGGGATGCTGGCATCCTTGGAGGAAGGTGCACTTAGAGTGTCTTCTGCCTGCTTGAGATGCGTCCTTTCTGAGAGAAAAGGGTTTGAGCTGGTGTGAGATGAGCAGCCATCGGCTCCCAGCCCTCTTGGGGGTCGGTCATCTGCCTGGATGGGACCAGAGGTTTCTCTCAGCTGTGCTGTAGAACAAGCCCAGGGTTTAGACACAGAGGATATGTCCTTGAGGTGGCTTGCAGGCAGGGACTTCCTTTGAAGTCAGGGCTGGGGAGAAAGCAATCCAAGGACATCTGCCACCCTGGTGCCACCACTCATTAGGGCTGAGGAAATGGTCATCGTGTTGGAAGGCTCAGAGGCCTCAGAACAAGGTTGGGAATTAGGTGAGCCACTGTTGGAGTGCATCCTGGGGAGCAGGGGCGTGCTGAGTGTCATAGTGTATCTGTTATAAGTTATGCCGGGGTTTCCTGAGACATGGCCCATGATATTCTCAAAATATAGGAGTGTTGAGCTGCAGACCAGCTGAGCAATGTCCAGTCAGGAAGTGGGACATGCTTCCCATGCACTCTGCCTCCGTGGACAGATCCCAGCACGCAGCTTCAGGGACAGAGTGGAGGAGAGGATAAATGGGCCTTTTAGACTTTCAAGGTCTGTTGCTGGAGTCATTTCTGACACAAGTCACAGAATGTCTCCACTCTCTGGTTCAGGGCCCAGGTACACGGTCTATTTTCTTTATTTTTGAATGGTTATCTAATTCGGAAGTCAGAACTTCTAAGACAAAATAACCTTATTCAGAGAAACAACAACACACAATTAGGTCAGTTCAGATTGGTGGTCCAAGTCAGTTGCCGCCCCCCTCCCTGCTGCTGGCTGCTCCCCCAGGCAGTCCTGCCTCGCCCTGGACTCGGGCCATCAGAACCAACATGCCCATGCTATCGTGCTGTTCTTGTCCTGTCTGCAGTCGCTTCTGCAGAAGCCATTATGACCTCTGGTTTAATTCCAAACATATAAAGCCTTCTTATTTCTAAATCAGTGACACTTGGCCAAGTAATGGAGAACACTGGCCTAATAAGTAGGCAAAAGGAAGTGCTCATCCACACAGCGACAGTGTCCAGTCGAGGCCCCAACTTGTTTTTTGCTGTTCTCATTTGTTTCATTGTGATGACATTTGTGACTTACAATTTAGAGCAGCAGCTCTCAACCTGTGGTTTCACGGGGGTCCCCTAAGACCATTGGAAAACACAGAGATTCGCATTACTATTCATAACAGTAGCAAAACTGAAGTTTTGAAGTAGCAATGAGCATGGTTTTAGGCTAGAGATCACCACCACATGAGGAAGTGTATTAAAGGGTGGCAGCATTAGGAAGGCTGCGGATATTTGTTGAATGGTCCACAGGTTACAAGACACTGCTAGAGATGGAAAGGAAGATAAGAACGAAGGAAGAGAAGAAAGGAGGGAGGGATGAAAGAGAGAAAAAGAAAGATAATTAGGAAAAAGGAAGAGGGGGAGAAAGGGGGGTAGACTAGTGATATCACACTTCGTAAAAGAGAGTGACCGGAGCGGAACACACTTGGAGCCTGCATTGAAAATGAGAAAGTTCATGATGCATTTCACCTGACTGCAAAAGCTGAGCCGATGGGAGAAACACATTCTACACGGTGTAAATAGAACTTCTGAACGTACACCACACATTTGGAGCTGGGCCACCTGGTACCCTGCGGTGAGCTGGACAAAATGGGGAGATGGTCATGGTCCTAGCCTTCCTCTCGTGGTTTTTGTGACCAGCTGAGCCGTCCCTCAGATGAGGCCTAGGACCTGTGGGGACGCCAGGGCTCAAACCACTCATTAAGCCTTCATTGTAGAATAACAGATCTCTGTTAGAGATCTTGCACACCCTGTGTTTATGCCCGGCTACTGTCACACTATGGGCTATGACATCCCCTGTCCCTTGAAGGCAGGGTCCATCTGTAGTTCTTGCAGCCATCATGGTGATATCCACTCTGTCAGTCTCCCCCTTGGACTTGCAGATGATGAGCCTGAAAGCCAGACAAGCAAGCTTCTCACCCTAGGTCACCCAGGCGGGGCCATCCACCTTGAGCTGCCTGTAGCACACTCCCCTCTCCTTAAAAGCTCCTGAATTCACCTGGCAGGCCCCCAGTGCTCATTCCAATCCACCAGAAGCTGCTCCAACCTCAGAAGGTCGTCCAAACCTGCTATCAACTTTGAAAGCATTCCAATCATTGCGTTATTGAATCTGATCATTTAACCCTTCTAAGCTAGACATACTCGGTCTGTTGTTTTCCTGATTTCTCCCTCGGAGCTTCCATCTGACCTACAACTGTAAGAGATTTAAACTTTCGCTCAAGATTAAGTTCCTACGGCCCATTTCCTGTATGCACTTGCTTCTCCAGGGGAAGCAATCAATCACTTGATTGATAATTTCTGAATAATGGAGATAAATACTTTCCATTTGGGAGAGCTCCCATGCTTAAGGGTATTGACAGGTACATTTGTCAACATGTCATGGTGGTTTCATAGGATCCTCCACTACATCCAGCCCTAGTGGCTCTCCTTCTCCATGGTGAAAATGGGTAAGCACCATTTGTTACACAGGTCACCGTAAGGTTCTAGAGACGCAGCAGGAAATGCTGCTACCAAGACCCATAGAATTTCTAAGAGGGCTTCATATCTGGCTGCCGAAAAGGAATTCCATCCTTCTACATCTGTGAACCGCTTGTGTGGTTCTTCCAGCATATACGGAACAAAATGTAGTTTCTTTAGGTTGGAAATATACACAGAAAAATCCAATTTTATATTCTTCTAAATAAACTCACAAATTATAAACAAAGATGACACAAATTATGATAAATATCTACCTCTCTTGGAGTGACCGTATACAAAATGCTGTGAATATTTTTATCAGTCACTATTTTAATTTTCATTTTGACGCTTTGAAGGCTGCAACTCTGAGCTATCATGCATACAGGAGCACTCCGATTATAAACAGTAGAGCCAGTATGTGAGCCCAGATAGAGAGGAGAGGAAGCTTTGCGGCCAGAGACTCACAGCCTCGCTGTTAAGTCAAAGCAACCACCGCCCCCCCACCCACCCCCACAAAAAAAAAAAACCTTCAGTCACCATGGCAACATCTTTGTGTCCCTCAAGAGGCAGACACTGGTGTCATCTTCATCCCACCTGTCCCCCTGCTACCCTGCTACCCTGCTGCCTCGGCTGGAGCCGGTGCCTTTGACCCTGAGTCCATGGCTGGCTCAAAGCTGCTCACTGACCTCTCTATCACCATGCACAGGCTGTCCCACAAGTGAAGGGTTAAGGAGTCTAGGCTTGCAACCTCAGCAAAGAGAAGGCCTTGGGGAGTTTTACCTACACCCTCGCCTCTCAGGGTCACCTACTTGGCCTAGCTGGCCACTTGGGGACAGCAGAGACTCAGGGCAGCAAAAGGCAGAGCGGAGGTTGGAGATGAAAGAGCCAATTCTCCATTCTTCCGTGGTCCCCAGAGATGAACACTGTGACCTTGTTCCCAGTCTCCAGCCAGCTGTCCCCCTCCTCCCCTCTGAGAACACTCCACCCCCGAGACGTGTCCCTGGAAATGTAGCCTCATGAGTTGGGGAGAGGGAATTGGAGATGATTTGCTGGAGATAGGGGGAAAAAAAGACAACCCCAGCCACGGCTTTTTATGAACTTTTTTTTTTCAACTAGACAGACAAGTTTCGTTATCCACACAGTAGCCAAGAGTTCAATTTTGGTTTTGTTTTCCCCCACTGGTTAAAATAAATGTGGCCCTAACTCAATGAATCAAAGTCCTGGCATCCCATAATACCTCGAGTCCCTCTTGTCAGCCTAGAAGGGAAGGTTTCCAAGGCTAGAGTGCTCACACGATTGGGTTGCTGAGTCCAAAACTACACTGACTGTGGACTCCATTTGTGACCCAGTTACAGCCCAGAGCCCCCAGCCGGCCGAGGACAGTCCAAAGTTTCAGACTACGTCCTACAACTTCGAGGCTGGCAGAGAGCTTAAAAGACCCAGGGTCAAGGTCCAATGTATGACTGAAGTTCAGCTCACGTAGCTCATTTAGGAGTGTTCCCAGAGTTTTACCCTGCTTAATTCTTCCTGTCCTGAAAGTAGGAAGCCCACAGAAGCTTTGTGGGGTCCACTGTGAGCTTGACGACCACCTGCCATTTCCACCAGTGGGCTACGAACGTCTCTCACCCATCCCTAAAAATTCCTTCTCACGGCAGCAGAGAGCGGGTGAAGGTAATGAGAACCTCTCTGATACTCAAAGGCTTCGCTGAGTCCATTTTACTGTCTTCTGTCTCTCTGTGAAAAAACAACAGAAGAGCCACCTTAGGAATGGTCTGTCTGCGGCAGTCCAAACAAGGCTGGAGCTGAGGGTCACTGAGGGTCACTGTCCTCTTCCAAAGTGACAGTCCCACAGCTGCTTTCCTGAGAGTCAAGACACACCCAAGAAGAGACCAACAGTGATTGACGTGGCACCTGCTTCTTGCAACAGGCCTCTCTTAAAGTCAACAGATTTCACTGAAAAGAAGAATTTCACAATCTTCAACTGAAAATAGTTTTAGATAGTCTATCTAAAAAACTATCTAAAACTCCTATGTAAATATTGAGATAAATATGAAATACTAATGCTTTTTGTTAACATTGTACTCTGGCTTTACTATATCCCTTAAATTTCACAAATAGCCTTCTGATGAAATATTTGTCTCACAGACACACTGAAAACAAAAGATCCTAACCAGCTTGCTCAAGGCCACAGGGGTTACGACTGACAAGACGAGTTTGATCTAAGGGTCCTCACTGTTAGGTCAAAAGATTTTGCTTGTACTAGAGGAGCAGAGGCAAATACTCTGAGACCAGAAACGATGAGATTCTACCTGTCCTCAGCAGTTAATGAAGTTTCACAGAAGAACCATGGAAGAATGTAGAACTGGAGTAGCTGAGACGATGCATCCAGGAAGCAAGAGGCTAGTCCCTATTGCGTTTCTGGAAAGTATTAGCTGAATGAGTGAAGAATGATTGAATAAAGTC
This sequence comes from Peromyscus eremicus, assembly GCF_949786415.1. Classification (NCBI taxonomy): domain Eukaryota; kingdom Metazoa; phylum Chordata; class Mammalia; order Rodentia; family Cricetidae; genus Peromyscus; species Peromyscus eremicus. The sequence continues at coordinate 57,367,390 of NC_081424.1, forward strand.
GGAAGCCACCTGGGTCAGGTGAACAGCTCAGAGGGCCGTGAAGGCATTCCCTGGTTCAGGGGACTGAGTGGTACATGCTGGCCCAATCTAGACAAGCTGAGCTGAGTAGCCCAAAGAGAGTGCTTTGGCATGAAGGGCCCTGCAGGCCAATCTAAGAACTCTAGATTTGCATTGTAGGTGAGCTCAGTACCTCTTGGGTGTTGCCCCAAAGGCTTGGTCCTGAAAATGAAACAATGGGAACTGTTGACAACATGTTGGAAGTGATTTCGCCAAATCCATGCTTCGGGAGGGTAGACAGGCAGTGATGTAGAGCAGGCATAGTTTCCTGATTTTCAAGGCCTCATCTGGAGTCATCTAAAACTCCCATCAGCTCTTTGTTCTCCTCATCAGTAAGAGCAGATTTAAAGACCAACATGGCGGAATTCACAGTGAGGACTGAGTAAGGGTTGGGGAGACTGAGAGAGGACACAGAAAGCCAGAAAAAGAAAACTTTAAAACTCTCCAATCTTGATTTGTGGCCAAATAGAACTGTTACATGGTCACTCTTTTCATTACGCTTGTTAAGTGGATCAAATGGTCTTACTAAGCTTTTGTTACCATAATAATTAAATGAAGTAATGTCCTGTGTCTGAAATGATTAAATATGTCTCTGAAATGAAGAAAATGGAGGTTTATGATTTTAAAACTATAGCTATAATGAAATTTCATTCCCTTTATTGATTTTATTATAAAATATTTCCTTTTTGCATTCTTAATTCAAAGCAGGGAAATGCGAACATGGTTTAAAATAAAATACGGAAAATCCTCAGGCTGGGCTGTAGGAAGCCTGACTGTCGGGTGGGTGTGTTGCTCACTAGAACAGGACCGGGGCTGTACTGGAAGACAGTGAAAGGAATTAGATTCAGCTTTGCCAAAATTTCACTGTGAAAGTGTTTCCTCTAACAGGGACTTATTCTGTTCCTGCTGAACTTCAGCCAGTTGAAAATAGACTATCCCCCACCATCCCTTTAAATTAGCCTTCAACGGCACACAGAGGACGAAAATCAATGTGCAAATTCAGCTCCTTGCGCTCGGCTCCTTAAGAAATTTACTGTGCTGCTAATACACAGACCTCGGAGGTAGTGGGACATGGAGTAACGGGAGCCTGAAAGGGGCATTTCTTATTTAATGTACGTCTATTTAACTGTCTGCGAAGTTCTGTATGTAAACTGCTTTTTGAGTGCCTTGAGTTACATCAGCTCTCTAACACTTGCCTCAGTGATAGCTCAATTACAGCTGTCACCCACCTGGGTCTTGTGTCCATGACAAACTAATGGTGAAACTCTGAGCCTGAAACTATCGGGAATATTGTTGGAGCAAAGCCTGAACTACCATGCAGTGTGTTTAGATCTTGCTTTGGATTAGGAATCAGGAAGAGTTTTGAATCCCTAAATAGAAAAGGTGTGTGTGTGTGTGTGTGTGTGTGTGTGTGTGTGTGTGTGCACTATTCTCACAGGCCACACCAGGTCTAATGCTGCTAACTGTCCTACATAACATTGTTGGTATGGATGCCTAAACTGTTCTTAGAAAAATAATATTTGAAAGGTCCTAAAACTATCCATCTGCCTGAGAATTCGCTCACATGTCAGGAGACACAGCAAGGAGGGACCTCTTTGCCTGGCTCTGAGCATTCCGATGCAGGAAAGCAGATAACAGCCCAGAGACCCTCCCAGAAAGGGGAAGCTGGGCTTGCTGGCAAAAGGCAATGCTGAAGCCCCCTAGACAAGCACAGAGATTGTTGGAAGTGTCAGGGTACACTCAGAGACTAGTTGAGCAAATGGAAACAGGACGAATGATGGGAATCAGGCTGTGTCCAGGGAGAGCTGCTCTGTCTTCATGACTCGGTACCGACGAGGCTAGGAAGTCAGTGTAACTACAAGAAGCCACAGTAACTGATTAATTTAGCATGCCTGGGCTTATGTGGAAGAGCGGAACTGTCCACCAGTGAAGGGGTATGGATGGGACCTTTGCCACATGTAACAGCAGGCCACCAGGGGTCTGGCACAAGGGAAAGAATGAGAGGGGAGAGGTCATCATCTCTGTTGTCACCACGGAACTTTACTGAAGAAAATAATGGGGACAAGTGATCAGCATGAACCTGGAGTGTAGTGGGAAAGGAGACAGACAGAAAAGACCAGGAGGCCTTTTTAGAAAGCAATCCACACAGTTCACAGGAAATGCAAACCATGAGGCCCACAGTTAGCCAGCTCCAGGAGACACTGGAGGACTCACAGGAACAGGGGCTTGCTCCAGGCACATGGGGCTTATTGATGATGGTAACGCTGTCAGTGTCCATGCAAGTCCACATCACCATGGCAACATTGTGTGTGTGTGTATTTTCAGAGGCTAGCAACATGTGAGACGGTTCAAGATGGTTTAAGGATTCCTGAAGGAGCAGCACAAACCTTAAGTCCATATTCTCAGTAAGTGGCCTGGTTCTGATTCCGTGTTAACACAGGTCAGAGACTGGGACATCGAGTCCCGGTGGCTTTCTCAGCTTGGAGGCAGAGGTGGTGGGAATGAGGTTCATAGCTGCCAATTCACAGGCAAAACCCAGTATTCTTTGTTTCTGTGTATCTTGGTTTAATTTCCTGGCTCTGAGCTCAGATTCCCAGCCAGTGGGGCTTCAGTCAACTCTTGTGCACAGTTTGGCTCTGTGTGGGTTGACAACTCTCTCCTGGTGGTGCCTCTCCACTTATGACCCCACCCCAGTTTTCTGAGCACAGCAAATGACCTCCTTGTTCCCAGACAGCAGAGAGCTAGCTCCTGTCCAGCACTGTTCCTCAAGCAGGGCTTGCCTCTGAAAACACACACACACACTCACACGCACACATGCACATGCACACGCACACGCACACGCACACGCACACACACACACACACACAAACACACAAACACACACACACACAGCTTACGCTCTAACTCTACCTCTCTCCTCAGCATGGAGCTAGCTAGTCTGGTAGACGACCCATCTTGTATGTCTGTGCTTCAATCACTATTGTCTTATATTCTTACTAAGAATTTAGGTCTTGATTCCATGTGTCTGTTCCCAGGAATTCTTACCTTGGCATAGTCTATCTTGTAGCCCACTGGAGCCAGCTGCAGGCAGGTACATCTTTCTACCTCTACTGTAGGATAACTCCAGCCCCACCCAGCTCACGGGCTACAATTTGACATCACTCCCTTACATCAGTTTAGCTTGATACAATTCAACTAAGAAAATCTCTAGGAACCACTCAGTTCTTCTGGAGGGACTATTCTGTTCCACCTCTGATTGGTCAAACAGGGTGTGTTTAATCAGCCTCCACCCTCCATGCCCTCGGTGTGTAGAGAGGGTGATTTGCATGTTTGTTGGGCACTCATACCATCTGTTCCCCATTATTTTTATCATTTTACATTATTTTTTATTTTTATTCTTCCTGTATTCTCACCCTCTTCTTTCTCCACCTGCTCAGTAGTTACAGCGGCTCCCCAGTAATTGACCCCCCCACCACCACTTGGGTAAGGTTGCCATTTCACTCCATGTCAGTAGCTCCCAAATCTATTTTCCTAAAGCCCCATTCTCCCTCAGTCACCAAGTCCATATCTTCAACTGCATTTTAGTCACCCCCAAGCCCAAATGGCTAGAGTTGAATTCCTGGCTCCCTTTGCACACCTACCCTTCCCATTGTGTGCCCAGTGTGTGTAAGGAGGCACGTCTGTTGCCCGCCCTGTTCTGGAGCACCAGCCCCATCGTGGATGCTGTTCTCACCGTGTCCAGTCAGTCCTCTCAGTCCTGCTGCTATGGAGAGGTTCTCTCCCACTCTCCTCCCACATGCATTCAGGATTCTTCTCATTCCCACTCCAGGCTGAGGAGTAGGGACCCCACATGGATCCCTTGGTCCAGCCCCTGAGTGCATCCTCTTACTGCTGCAGAAGTTGGAGTCATCCTCCTGCATACATCCTAACTCACGCTCCTTTAATCCCAGCACGTGGCCTGCAGCCATCCTGTTCAGCCTCTGCCGTCTTTGCTCCCATCTTCTCCTTTCCCAGACCCCACCAAATGGAATCATGTATCCCCATTAGTGGCCCAGTTTCTCCTCCTGTTCTCAGGTCCAGAAGGTTTGCTCAGGGCAGGTCACAGCATTGCATACAGTTGCCAGGGGTCTCCTTCAGGGACATTGTTTCACTGCACAGCATCTACGCAGTGGCAGTGATCATGAGACTGCCTGTCCTATCAAATGTCCAGTCTCCACCACTGTGGAAGGGGAGCGTGAGAGACGAGGCTGTCTATGCTCCATATCCCCACCAAACACTACATAAATGTCCAGTCTTTAATATGGTAATAAATGGAGAGTGAGTAAAGGTCCCACAGGGATCATGTCTCTCTAAAAGACCACTTATAATACTTTTTTATTGTAATTGTCACTTTGCTGCTATGTTGTGACTTGCGCATTTATATGGTAATATTTCCTAAATAAAATCATGTGCTCTGTGCAAACAGAGTCTCCAAGCATCGTTGTGCCTTGCATATCCCGTCAGGGAGACAGGGAGCTTTTCTAGGCATAGAAAAGACTCTCCTAAGTAGTTTTCTGTGTCTGGATATAGTAGGCATTTACCAAATGTGTTGTCTCTGTTGAAATAATTCAATACTGTGTAAATTGCTTTGATGACAATTCATAACCCAATCCTGTCCCTCATCAAAATAACTCATTACTGTCTCTAACACAAAGAATATATACTTAGGCCCTAAGCTACAGAGGAGATGCCAAGGCACTGTCTTCTTGGAGGTGTCTGATGTCTTTCAAAAGCTGCTCCCCCTACTGAGTCAGACCGTGATCTTCAGCTTTAAAGGTTCCTTCCTCGGGAAGCCGCCGTTGACCTGTGTGTGTGACGGTCCATAAACAGAAAGTCTGTGACCATGCTTCTAGAAGGCAACCCGGTCCCTTCCTGTTAGTTGTCTTCCTCATACTTGACCTGGAGCTGTTTTCAGTCCGTGACCTGCACCCAGTTCCCCTCAGTATCTGCAGTTGCCATTCAGCCGCGCCTGGCTTTGCCCGTGTGTTGTTCTTGTGTCTGAGAACCTGAAACAGCCATCAGGGTCCATCCAGGTGTCACTCACTTGTGGGGAAGACATGCTTTAGTGCCAGTGTGTCCTGAGGAGCTCGCAGGTGCTGTTTCTCTGTGGATGTGGGCTTAGGACAAGTAAGGAATAAAAGCTAAAACCTGAAAAAAAAAAAAAAAAAACATCTGGGACGTGTTAACTTATCTTTCCTTGTTCCAAATTTTTAAAAAAGATTTATTTATTTATTTATTTATTTATTTATTTATTTATTTATTTATATGTTATGAGTATTTGTTTACATATGTATGCATATTATGTGCATGCCTGGTACCCACACAGGCCAGAGAAGGCATCAGAACCCCTGGAACCAGAGTTACAGAGAGTTGTGAGCTGTGATGTCCTTTGCAAAAGGACTATGTGCTCTTACTCAATCAGCCATCTTTCTAGCCCCCCTTCCCTCATTTGAGACAACCTCACACGTAGCTCCTGCTGGCCTGGAACTCGTAGAGCTCTGCCTGCCTCTGTTTCCCACGCACGGATATTAAAGGCATGTGAGACCACGCCCAGCTTTGACCTTTCAGTGTGGTCTCCTCTGAAAAGCAAGAGTTAGCCACTTTGTTAGCCTAACAAAACAGACATTTTGACTGTAAAAAATGCCAAAGATAGTTTAGGGAATTAATGGGATGGTAACTTCGGAAAACATTTTGCCAAAGCAAATTCAAGTGGAGATTTATAATGTGTGTACAAAGCGTCTTCGCGTGATCAAAGAAAGTGTCACCCCGAGCTACAAGCCCCGCGTCTAACCTAATTCTGCTGAAGAGAAGTGAGGCCTTGGATGAGCCGATAAAAGGTTTGCTCGAATGATAATGTCTGTGCTGACTAACGCAGGTGTGGGCAGCAGTTTCTGCTAGTGGACACTTGCCGGTTTCTCTCCAGTCTTTTAAGACTTACAGAACGATGGAAAACTCAGAGTCACCTATTGTCAGTGACTGGGGGCTAATGTACAACGTAATGGAAAATAGGATGAATTAGATGCTTCATGCCCTGCTCGTCCACTCTCTGATACCTGCGGAGCTGGATGTCATTGCCAATCATTTGTGTAGCAAGTGCTTTAACGGACTTTCAGGGCATGGGTTGACGGCCTCTCCCACGTTCCCTTTCATGTAAAATGGCACCAAGTTCTATTTCATTTCCTATTATGAAATTTTACACAGTGGTACCCCAGTAAGCAGCCTCCATTTGTGATTTGGGGGACTGGGAAGAGGTACAAGAAAGTTCTGTGAAAGTGTGTTTACATGCCTTCAGCATCAACAGTCAGCTGTTGCTGGTGCCATGAGCCCAGGGCCCGTGCCTGACAAGGCCGGCATTCACCGTCCCTCTTTATGTAAACGCTGAGGCCTGACCACTCCAGGACATTCTGCCTATTGCTTCTTGGTTCATGCTTGTGTGGTCTGGCTCCTGGATGGTCTGTCACTTACTTTTGTTAGATCTGGTAACATCTCAAAGAAGTATAAATCTTTGTTAAACAGAAGTAACAGAACCCCCAAATAAGAAATATTCTCCCAAGGAGACAAGGGGGTCATCTTCTAAGGAAGGTCTTAACAATGCAAGCGGACTAGACCCTGTTGTGTGGCTGTTCCCATCCCCATAATTGGTGAGTGTTCCTCACTGCCCTCCTGACAGAAAGTTCTTCATTACGAGCCTTTCACAATAACTCAGGTAGCCACTAAGGAGCCAGGAAACCTACCTAAAAATGATGTGAGTAGAAATTCAAAGGCAAGCATAAACATTCTTAAACTAAACAAGAAATCCCCTAATGCCTGCATTTACATCTGTTCTCTGTAAGCGCAGTCGTAGATAGGAGCCCCAGAGATCCCTATCCTTGAGCTAAAGACCTAAACATCTGGTATCTGGAGGAAGAGAGTGAGGGAGGGAGTGACCTGGCTGGCCGCAAAGAGATTCCAGTCAGATACTAGGGGCAGACAGACCCTGCAGGAGGAGACTGGTGCTGACGCACTGGAATCACTGGCGCTGGGCCCTGTGGAGCTTATCTAAAGACCCCCCCTAGACAGCCCCAGAAACTTAGAATGCTCCTCACAGAACACGGGTCCATCCTTAGAGCAGCCAAGACTGATCTCTTCTTTCCATTTCTTCTGATTGGTCTTCATTGTTCAGAAGGACTTGTGAGAGTTAGCAAGAGTAACGGGACCTCAGGAAAATCTGTTCCGTAGTCAAGAGCTGGAATGGGGCAAAAGTGACGCTGTGTTCCCAGTCAGACGTTCCCTTGATATCCTGAGAGACAAAGCCACACATGACTCAGTCTCCTTCCATAGCTACTTCCATCTGGCTTTGACCATTGTCATTCATGTGCACACCGGCCACTCCACTGTGCCTCTCCGGAGCGCACGGCTGTTCACACAACCTGCTTGTCACCCAAACTGCCCAGCCAGGAAATTCCTTGCCTAGCATTTCCTGCAGATTTGAGCTTACACTGTGATTTACATACTGTTATTTCAGGAACTTGGAGAAAATGAGGCTGCAGTGAAGTTAAGAAAGGATTGTTAATGAACTCTTCTTTGTTTTTGTTTTGTTTTGTTTTGTTTTGTTTTGTTTTGTTGTTTTTTTGGTTTTTTGGTTTTTTTGTTTGTTTTTGTTTTTGTTTTTGTTTGAGACAGGGTTCTTTGTGTAGCTTTGGAGCCTTTCCTGGAACTCACTCTGTAGCCCAGGCTGTTGCCAAACTCACAGAGATCCACCTGCCTCTGCCTCCCAAATGCTGGAATTAAAGGTGTTAATTAACTCTTAGGAAAAGATAATGGTAAAATGGACAAATCCCATTTCCCTGGCTCCTCTAGACCAAACTCTTCAAGATTAGGAGGGAAAGGAATAAATCACCATCATCCCTTTGCAGCCTCCAGCCTAAGGCTTTCTCAACCTTCAAATCCAATTCCGTAAGGAAGCCTTACCTTGGGATTCAAGCCTCGGTGTCATCTGACCCTCACTTTCTGTGACATCCACATCTGTCCATGATGCCACCTTTGTGTCTGCTAAGAGCCCGTCCACAGCCGTCTTCCCTCCCTCTTCTGGTACCCTTCTCGAACTCCTGCACCATCCCTCTGCATTCCCCGCACTGTAGACCAGTCTCTCCATCATCTGGAGAAGTCATGGCATCTCTGTGGCCTCCGTGGACCCCTCTCTCAAGTGAAAGTATCCTCTTAGGTCTTTGGAAGTTTCCACCTAGCTATAGGGTTTCGTTGGCCCATTTCCAACCCCAAGACCTTTCATTCCAGCTTCCCCTGGGCCTTCCTCCCCTCTTAGATGGGCACTTTGGACATCATTCAATCCAGAGTATCTATGGTCACTCCATGCAGCCCTCTCTGCCTTTGTCCCTACTCTGCCTGTCAACTGAAATGCTGCCTTCTCTTCCATCCTCATCATCAGCCACAAAAGCCCTCTGCTGTAGAGCTGTGCAGATTTTTCTAAAACATTTGCACCCATCTCTTTCTAACGTGGTGATAGCCTATCTCAGGGCGCATCTTACTTGCTACTCAGGTGGTACACCACACAGTAGACTCTAAACTTCCTGAAGACTCTAATCTTATTCCCTTCTCTCTCTCTAAACGATTTCCCAGTCATCACTGCCCTCAGTGGACAAGTGCTGGGGAGTTGCTGAGTTGACTCTTAATTAATTCTGTTTTTAACAGAATCTGGCGAAGGATGTCACAAGCTTGCTTTTATAACCAAAGAAAGCACAGTTGTGCAGCTGCCCTGAGGCTCTGGGATCTGGGGTGGGGTGGGGGTGTAAAAATAGGGAGAATCCTCAGAAGCCAGCTGACTGCTGGTCAAACCAGGTGCAAGTTGGGAAACATTCTATAGTGAATGAAGGAAGAGAAGGAGCCCAGTGGGAAGGCCACCCGTGCTCTTGCAGAACCCTGTTGCTCCTCGTCTTTAGAGAGAATACCGGATCATTTCAGCTCCCTGGTTGACTGATTTGTGTGTTCTTCCTACAGAGACTTCCAGAAAAAGAGCTATTGTTCACATTCCTCCATGCCGACACAGCGCCCATTGTTGACAACCCTAATCTCAGTGCACATAGTTAGATCCGTAGGCTCAGGGACAGGCTCTGTCTCCCCCTCTGCAGCCCTAGACAGTGAATACTGTGTTCTTTATCTCTTATCACAGCTCTTTTGTCAAACATTTCATGAATTTTTTTCCCCACTAGACAAATCTGTAGTTTGTTATCAACAATAAAAATGCCTATTGCCATGCTTTTAAGCATTTAAACTTTGGGGTGTGTGTCTCAAGATGAGCATGAATTAAAGTACTTACTCCATTTTAGATACAAGAATTTTATTATAAGACACATGGCCAAGTTTCTCTAACGTGTCGCTCAAGTGGAGCTGTGTTTGGGCTCCATGAACATTTGTTTTATTGGATGTGTTTGGATTTCTGAGGGAGGGCGATTGTCCGTCCCTCCTGCCTCACAGGCTGCTGCGGGGGTACCTGTCAGATTTAGACAGGTGCAGACGCCTGTGACGCTGCCACACATGGCCATCAGCAGACCAGGTCTGCAGCATAGGAAAGATCAAACACCCTCCCATTCCAAAGATCTCCGTTTTTCCAAGTGTCCGAGACTTCTTCCTATTCTTTAATTCATAAGCTCGATCCCAAAGCCCGTGGGAAATAAAAGCATTTAAAGAAACATAATAAATACAACACTTTCCTGGTTTAAAAATGACAATATGTTGCCTGATACAAACATTTGAAGCCTTTAATTCAAATGAATATTTATAGCAAAGAAATAAAATAAATCCCTAGCACATTGGCATATAACTTCAGGGCAATCTTAAAGTATCCACATTTTTAAGTTGCTGATGAAGTCTACAAAGTTTTAATGTGACTCTCTATATTTTTTATGAATACAAATTATACAATCTGCAATTTGTGCGCTAATCATTCCCCTGAAGCTTGTCTTTGATTGGGAATGGAAGTGGGTGCCAGTCTTTCAAATGCCCAAAGGAAAATAAAAAAATAAATTAAAAAAAAAAAAACAACGCACTTTGGTTGTGCCTTGAATGTATTCAAATGTGCTGGTTTACCTTTCCAGGGCCAGAGGGAAAGAGTTGGGGGTCTAGGCGGCTCCTGAACTATGGTCCAAGTTGGACTGCTATGAGCCCCCGTCCAGTGTGGAGCCCCACTGACAAGGCAACTCTTCCTAGACTTTGTGAGACCCGGAAGGGTGAGGGGCAGTAATTGTGAAGGATCTAATTCAGAGCCAGAAATTTGAACAGCCCTCCTGAGGGCCTCCTGGAAATTGAAATGCTCAATACCAGAAAGGGTGAAGGGACAGTGTAGTTGGTTGTTTTTATTTTTTACTCTTTGACTCTTTGGGGTGTGCACCACCCAGCTCCTGAATAAATACACATGGAGACATAGTCTTACTTATAAATGCTTGGCCTTAGCTTGGCTTGTTTCTAGCCAGCTTTTCTTAACTTAAATTATCTGGTCTATCTTTTGCCTCTGGACTTTTACCTTTCTCTATTTCTGTATATCTTTCTTTACTTCTTACTCCGTGTCTGGCTGTGTGGCTGGACTATTCTTTTCTCATTCCTTTATCCTTTCCTCCCAGATTTCTCCTCCCATTTATTCTCTCTGCCCACCAGCCCTGCCTATCCTTTCTCCTACCTTGCTATTGGCCATTCAGTTCTTTATTAGACCATCAGGTGTTTTAGACAGGCACAGTAACACACCTTCACAGAGTTCAATAAATGCAACATAAAAGAATGCAACACATCTTTGCATCATTAAACAAATGTTCCACAGCATAAATGAATGTAACACATCTTAAAATAATATTCCACCACAGGACAGTGATACTGAAGGATCTAACTCAGAACCAGAGACTTGAGAAGCCTCCTGAGGGCCTCCTGGAAACTGAAATGCTCAGTGGGATGGGCACTGCTGATCTGTTTCAACTCAATGACTTTTCCTCAAGATGGCTTTTGAAGTCTTCATATTCCAAGTTAAAACTTATACCTACACATTGTATTTTGAAAATATTCCTAAAATCACTTCCAGCAAAATCATATTTCAACTATAGTGTATATTTTAAACTTCTTGAGGAAAAAAAAGAGACTTTCTAATCCACGTTGGACATAATACTATTAACATGAGTCAGGGTGGACAATCAGTGAGGTCATCCGTGCTGGAAAATCTATGTCTGATCACAGGTTTCCTTGCCGTTCATGGACAGCTGTTGTTTGGGGGAAGGGCCCACAGCCTTTCCATCACCTTTGAAATCCCAGCCTACAGTTGTCCCCTCTCTTTCTTCCCTTTGCCTCCGTCCTCCCTTGTTCTTTTCCGCTCCTCCACCTTCTCCTTTTCCCTCTTTCCTTTCCTCTCTGTATCCTTCTGTCTGAGTCTCTTTGTCTCTGTACCTGTCTTTCCCAAAGCAGGAAGTGCAGGCCCCTCAATGCTGGATGCTCAGGGTCCCCTGCTACCCCAGTGCAGCAGGCCGCCGTCCACTGTCAGGATGAGCTGGGTTGCAGATGGCCCAGGTTGCAGTCATAGTGGTTGGTATATGGACTTCACGGACAGCTGTCCCTTTCTTAGGCTGTGGTTGCTTGGTGCCTCCCAAAACTCTACTCACGAGGACTTCAGTGTCCAAGTATTTCGGTTACTAAAATCAGTCCTGGAGGTCAGCATGTACTGGCCCACCGGCCGATATGAATGAGGCTGAGATTCCTCTCATTGTCCTTATTCAGCCCTCTGCTTCGGCCTCCCTCCCCTCCTCTACCTCTCTTTGCCTTCTGCACGTGCCTGCCTTGGTTGTTAGTATGCTGTGCAGGCTCCAGACGTTTGGAGATCTGCCGAAGCTTTCTCTCTAACTCAACATCCACAGGCTCTCAGGACAGGGCTCCTGCTCTCTTCCCTCCTAAGCCCATTCTCCTCAGCTGGAGCCTTGGCGGGGAGTTGGCTTCCAGAGGGAGTCCACTTCTGTTGACCTTTAACCCTTACTGTGATTGAAATGGGGGTACGTTTTCAGAGGAACAGTGGAAGGAGTCACCTCTATCCTCAGACACAGAAAGAAAGAGCATTTGGGATTTGCTGGTCAGCTCAACCATGAGTAGGTCTCCATGTCTGCCATTTTAATTGTTTTCCTACATTATACTGAACTGCTAATCATGTTGTATAATCATTCATTTCCTTTATAATTCCTCAAATCCCAATCTAATCTTGAAGAGATTGAACTCAGTGGAACTGAACACCAAAGGAAAAGCAGTCCTGCTGTGGTGCCTGCCACCCTGGCCACACTTCTGAGATGCTCTCTTGGGCTTGGTTCTATTTATATCATACAGTTGGCCATGAGGCTTGTTAATGCAAGTGTCCAGTGAGAAAGAGCCCTAGGCAGCCACCCTTCTGCCCTCTCCATGTGTCCTTGGAACTCAGTGCCTTGCAGTGCACATAACTTACTTATCCCCCATTTCCCAGAAGTGCACCTTAGAAGCACTGTAAGTTATAAAATAGACAGGTAGCCCCACAGTGCCTGGAGCCTCTCTGGTCAGAGGACTGTGCTCAGGGGGGCCTCTGTGCCTTACCTACACCTCCCCAAGCTTGCCCAGGAGGTTCCGGTCCTGCAGACACTGGCTCCTGCTCACACTGCCACACTGCCTACCTCCTAAAGGGAGTTAGTCTGTCCCTGCTTTAATTCTAGTGCTACTTTACTGGAGAAATGGGAGGCTGGTCTGAGACAATCCAACCTTCCTCCCCCTCTGGACTTCTCCCTCCTCTGACCCTTGCTGGGGGCTTCTAGGCTCTCCATCCTATAATGGCTCCCGGGACATCCCCTGCAGCTCAGCCACCCCACCCTGCCCCCCATCACTCCTCCTTTCTCTCTACTCACTTTCTCTGTGTGGGCATCATGGATTCAAAGGCTTCTACATGTTTGGTTCCTGTGTAGACTCTGTCTCCCTAATCACTGGACAGATGTCTTCCTGGGCTTGTCCTGAGACTTCGGAAGAAGCACGTGTCCACCCTCAAAGTTGATTTTCTCACACGGGTGGGTGACACAGGATTTGAAGGGGAGTGTGGCTTCTTAGCTAGCCTTTGTCAGCCAGGCAGGCCTGTCTGTGACAGACACCCTAAGGTACTCTAAGAACCATAGCTCTGAATCTTCAGCCACATTCCCCAGAGCTTAGCTACTGCATCAGTAATACTGCTTTTCCTTCCCACCAGGACCTAAATCTCAGGGTGACCTCTCTCACTTCCCTACTCCCTCCCCAGCTCCTATCTGCTACAAGGCCTTTCACTGTCTGGAGTCCCTGGGAACTGTGTCTGGAGCTTCACAGTATTGTACAGCACTTAGTGAGACACTGTCCTGAGTCTCAGGAGTGTGTGTAACAGAGGACTAAAACCTCACTCAGCAGGGTTCGGGGTGACATTAGTTAACACAGTCTAAATAAACACATAAGGAAACAGTACACAACATGCCTGCTACTCAGTAATGGCTTTATGAAGCCTAGAAACAGACATGAACAGACTCACCTCTCCATGTCACAGGCCCGGGATGAAAAGACATTCAAAGGACAAGTAGAGGTGGGTGTGGCAGTATAAGCGTGTCATCTGGGCAGGAGGATGGGAATTTCAAGGTCATCATCAGCTGCAAAGAAGGTTCAGGGCCAGCCTGAGCTACACGACACCCTGTCTTAAAAACAATAAAAAGATACACAGACAAGAAATTAAGAAATTGAAGCTAAACTCCTCAAGATAATTTCTTTTTCACTAGAAAAATATGTGTTTGATTAGTAGATATTTAATCTTTTATAGTCAGAAAACTTTCCTTCAAACGCAGTTGCAACTGACTTTCCATTAGCAATGATCAGTTTTCAGCTTCATGGACAGTTTTGGTGTTCAGCCACTGCAGGAGTATAAATCTAATTTGAAATCACCTTTAATTATCAAAGAGGAAGAGAAGCACTACCACATGTAAATGCTTTGTTCTAGAAGCTTACCATCCAAATAGAGCTCCACTCAGCCGGGCTGGCCTTTTCTACTCTTGTGTTAGATTGTCTCTGTTTACCTTCCTCTTAGGTGATTGACAAGGAGACCCCTCTAAGCAGGGGTCGTCTTACCTTCCAGGGGAACACTGAACAGGGCAAAGCGAAATAGAAATTTGAAAGAGTAGCTTCCAAGTCCATGTCAGAGGCACAAAGCGAAAGAACACCAGTGACGTCACACAAAGCATCTGCAGCTTCCTGAAGGGAGTGTGGGAAGAAGTCAGGGCCTCACTGTTGTTCCTTCCAGAAGACAGTTGCCAGCTCCCGGCTAATGCGTCCAAGGCCTTGATGCATTATTGGAGTTAATATACAACTTTTATCCCATAATATACTCTCCTTTAAATAGCCATTTTATTTCAGTCTTGGACATGTTTTAACCAAATGACTGGAGCTACTTATTGACTAAAATGAATTTCAGATTCTTAGTATAATTCACATTAGCTGTTTTGATTGTGAGAAATGATGTTTTGCTGTTATACTGAGTGGAGATAACTCAGTAAGCAAGGCATTTGTCATTTGTTTAGATTGTATGAATCCCGCTAGCTTTCTCTTCGTGGTATTCGGCAGACAGTAAGCATTGGTCCTGAGCACGGGACACTTTTTCATGGTTTGTTGCTAATGCTCACAGGTGTATATGGTAGATGGTGTCATTGTCCTCGCTGTCCAGATAACAGAGGTAGGGCCCAGAGATGTTAAACACCTTTCCTAGCATCGTACAGCAGAGACTGACAGCAGTCACAGTCTGTGTGACTAATTGGAGTGCTGTATGGACAATGTCATGTCATCCTGCTCAGCAGATATCCAGCATCTGCCCCTGTGTCTGGTCACAACAAACGTGTGGCTATCCTTAGGGGAGGAATAAACTAACACCAAATGTTGTTAATGAGTCAAAGAAGCCTCGGCACAATGACGAAGATGAGTGAGCTGCTTCCCGCACTTGGGACCCTGTGTGATCCTTGTGGCTCAGAGTTCCAACCCAGTGTCTCCAGAGACCAGAAGTGAGGCCTCAGCCTGCTCCGAGGACATGTCAGCAGGGATAAAAGGAAAAGCATACTTCCCACCTACTCCCTAGTAGGGACACAGAGGCACAGGACTTGAAAGGACACGATGGTAGAAAATAGCAGATCCGAGATTCTAACTAAGCAGCACGTAACTCAAAGGCCTTGACTGTCAGTGTCGGTCTTGGCTCCCACTCATGTGCCGCATGGAAGAGGGCGTAGGGAATGTGCCCCGGCTGCAGTGTCACTGTGGAGGAGGAGAGCGTTCTCTCTCTTCCACCTCCGCTAGCCACTTGTTCCCCAACAGTACACTGGTAACACTACTCTGTGGTATTTGGGAGTGTGGATGAGTATACATACATATGTGTCCACATGCTTGTGTGTGTGCGCACATTTAGGCAGATGTGGTCTGTGTCTACGACACTGTGCTTAGTAATGCCTGGAACACTGGAAACATCATCAAGAGACACCACAGCAGACGTGTGTCTCTGCAAGACTTGCCTAAGGATGCAAAGCATTTGACCATCGCAGAGTAGGAAGTGGAGTGTTTCTTTTTTATTTATAAATGCCATAGTAGGTTCCACACTTGGAAAGGCAAAAAGGGACTTCTGATAAGACTGACAGCCAGGGACTCTTCAGCTTGTCTTTATCTGCTGTCAGTTCTGAGTCAACATGAATTTTATATTTAAATTTGTTTGTTTGTTTTAAGATTCAGAAATGCCACAAAAGTTTTATTTTATTCATGTTTACAAAAAAAAGTGAGTTACACATAAAATGTATTTAAATTTTTTTAAAAGGGACTTTATTTTAAGGCAGCTGTTTTTGCCTCTGATACGGAAAAGTAAAAGCCCTGGGCCTTTTAGTTCCCTAGAACCTGTACCACAAAACTCACAAACAGGGATAGGAGTGCTTCCTCAGACTCACATATATGCATGTGTGCAAGCCCGCGCACGCGCGCATGCACACACACACACACACACACACACACACACGCATACCTGTCCCTGTGTCTGTATCACTGTGGATTCCACGGTCTACGACATTTGCATGGCCCCACTCTAAGGCAAACAGTGCTGACCTTGGACTCTCAATGCCAAGGGTACAGCCATGCGCACATGTCACATAGTTCTCAGTTCTTGCATACTTTCCGAACAACACACAGCTATGAGTAGAAGAGGGAGGCTAGAGTTTCATGAGCGGCATTCCAGATGTATTGACAGAACTGCACGGTGCCTTTCCCTAAGGGCAAACATTAACCTCTTCGTGTACAGGGTGAGGAAACCCGGCAGTGGTTGATGAGGCAGAGTGAAAACACGCGCTGCCTTTAACATCCTTGTGAGCCTGGTTGCGGTGTCTCTAATAGAGTGACAGACTGTCCTAGTTTACTTGAGACTGAAGATTTTCCCAGAACACAGGAGTTTCAGTTCTAATCTGGGACAGCTGGTCACCCTACTCTTGCCTGTCTCTGAGCTGGGGTGACCCTAGTCTTGCCTGTCTCTGAGCTGGGATGATGGGGAATTCACTCCTCCCAGAGCCGAGGAGGACATGAAGTTTCAGGGGCTCCAGATCTGTGAGTTCCTGCTTCCCTTCTTACTGCTGATCCCATGCCCAGGGTTTCCTGTTCCGTGCAGTTTGAGTTTTTTGTATGTGACTTTGTTATTTCTTACTTTACAATGAGTAGAGCTATTATAAGGAAGGAGAAAGAGGCAAAACATATGGGAAAGTATTTCAAAGCTTGATGAAAAAGTGAAAGCCATAACAGCATCAGAGGGGACTCTAAGTTACAGAAAGGCTTGTCACAAACCTATTTCCCTTTCATTCAGACATACATTCAGTCTACGTTGCTTTTGAACAGCATCTATAAGTCTTTTAAAGGACCAGGAAGACTAAACCATAAATCTGCTCACATGTGCACGTCATACTGTGTGCTGGTATGCAGTTATGTCCCTGTTTTAAGTTCTTAAGACACCGGGGTGGTAAAGAGCTAGGGGCACCCCTGAGGCTTCCTCACTCCCATGGGGAGCTGTTCTGTCTAGGAACCCAGCTCTTGGAAGGCTCTCCTCTCACTGGATGAGAGGTGGGGTAGGAAAAGAGCACTCCTCTCCGACTGCTTTCTTACCTGCCTCCTGGTCCCTCTTTAACAGCTGCTCATGCTCAGGGCAGCTAGGAAGGAGTGCGCTGGGTGGTTAGGTGCCTGGCCTTGGACCTCTGTACCGCCTGTGTCATGTGAGACTGCGACAGTTGGGTTTCACACATGAGCAGGATATGACCGCAGAGGTCAGATGGACGCAGAGGTCCCTCATAGCCCAGATGGATTGTGTTATATGGGGAGTGGCACCAACCAGGAGTCCGATGATGCAAGGGAATCCAGAGGAAGGTGTGATGACTGTGGGGATCCCAGAAGAGGACTTGGGAATGGAGTCTGAGGGACAGGAATAGTTAGCGGAACGGGCAGTGGGTGGGACATCTCCCACAGAGGAAGCAGACAAACAGGCCCTTCACTGGATGGGGCTGTAGGAAAGGACAGGGCTCTGAAGACAGGGGAGGGGTGGGAGTGGAAGAGAAGGGGCAGGAATGTCTCTGCTGAGGGCAGTGCCAGGGCAGGAGGTGAGGGGGAGGGGAACAGTGCTTCACTCTTCCAAGGGTGAGTGAGAAACTGAAGTCACCACAGAGCAAGATCCAGAGGGCAGTCCCAGGCACTGAGTGCTCCCTGGGTTCCTCTCAGCCCCGGGTGCTCTGCCATTTCCAACCTTCACTGCTGTTGAATATATAGATATATAAATATGCACGTACATATATATGTATGTGTATTATAGATTCAGAGGGCTTTTTTCCTGTGTTTTCCCACATTCTGCCAACAGTAATAGAACAAGTTACATAAATTGCCACCAACGGTCAAATCTTCAGGATTCTCCCTTCACAGAGTTCAAAGAGAAGTAGTTGTAATGATGGTTTTCATATTGAAATGAGAAAGAGTAAGCTAAGCTAACCTAGAGAGGCCTCCAGCAAATACATCTTGGATTGATTTCTTGCCGGCAATTTACCTAAGCAATCCATACCACAAAATGAAATAGAATATTTGCATTCTCTCTAAATCTCACGCATACCAGGAAAAGGCCAGAGTGTCTGGGCTTCAAGGAGCCCTGCCGCTCAAAGTGACAAAGAGGATGGAGAGGGCAGTTAGGAGACCTGGACCCCAAGGAAGACCACGAGAGTCCCGTCTAGGGAGAATTTTTGCCTGTCGCCCTGCTGTGGAGGAATCCCCAAAGCAGAGAGCAGTGGCCAGCCTCGGCCTCAGGGCTCTGTGGGGGCAAGGAATTCTACTGCACAGATGGTGGAGGGATGGCCATCCGGTGGCTACTCCTCCTCTGCCCCTTGTGACATGCAGACCTCAGTGGCTGCTCACCCAAACACATTCTGCTTAAACAATTAGAGAGGAAGGAAGCACCCTCTGTGGGTGAAGAGCATCAATCCTGAAGATTTATTTGATAAGGGAAGAAAGTTCGTCCGCCCCGGGTGCCAGGCTGATGGTGTTTCTCTTTTCCCAGCTCATTAGCTCTCAGAACAACTTTCTCAGCATGCCTCACACTCACAAGCGCCCAAAGGGAGGAGAGAATTCGACTCCTCCCAAGTCCACAGGACAATAACAGGGAGTTGTAGGCTTATTAAAAAACACAGTGTCACCAGCTCACAAGAAAGGGCCACAGGCAGTGTCACAGTACACTCCAGTCCTGTGGCTTCCTAAGACTAATTACTTTAAAAGGAGAAGTTACCTGCCATCCAGGTCCTGCATGTACGCGTGCCTCCCAACAAAGGTTACAGCAAATGATTCGCTGCGCATTTCACACAGTACTCCACGCACTGCATCGGGATGCTGCTCTTCACAATGTTTCAGGCCTGGGGGAGCTGTGATCTAGCTTTAATTAGTCTCCCGTAAGGTGAAAATAGACGGCGTGCACAGACTGTCACGGACAGGCATGTTTTCATGGCAAGTAGTAGTTTCTAAGAAAACCATAATTTACTTTGAAATGAACCAAAAACATGAACCTTTTGTCTCTTCAACTCAAGACCTCTAGAAACCCGAGAGTTTCTTACCCCTAAAGGGATAAGTGCCTGTCGCTTCACTCTGGGGTCCTCAACAGGACAGGCAGAAGTATTTGTAGACATTGGCAAAGGGCATGAAATGGGCTTGGAGATGTGAGCGTGGCCCCAGGATCACTTTCCTCCCAAAGCTTCCCATAGTGGACTGGGCAGCAGTGAGGGCTGGGGTCCCAGGCCTTTTCTTCATAAATTCGAAACCACCAGAGTCTTGGCTGTGTTCAGTCTTTAAGATCACGTGTCAGCACAAAAGCTCACGTCTCCGCTGCATTGGTATTTCCCATGCGTGCACATTTTAATACAGGAAGCACCCACCATGCTATTCCCTGACTCCTGTGAAAGGCCAGAACACGTCCACAGCTCGTCAAGAGCTGAGCAAAGGGAAAACCCACAGCACTAGCTAGGAAAGGATGCTAATGTTTATTTCCCTCCCTTCCGGTCTTGAAGAGCTGGAGTGCAGCTCTGGGGAGGTTTGTTCCTGCTCTTGCCTTTTCTACTTTACAAATTTTGTTCTTGTACTTTCAACTCACTAAGTTTATATTGACTGTTTCTCTGGCACTCTCTCTCTTCTTTTATAAATTGTACCCTCATCAATGTGTTGGTGTTCTCGCTATGTTTTAGGAAAGCTTTTGTCAAAGTGACAGACCCCTTCACGTGCATCACTCAGACCTGAGAGCGCATGCTTCTTGGAAATGTGTTTATCTCTTACTAAGGGTGGAGGCCCTCCACGGCAAGTGTTCTGCGCTTTCATCCTTTTATTTATGGTTTAGATGATGTCAGCCTTTCTCTGCTGATATGAAAATAATGACCACTGCCCATTGAATCTGCCAAATGGCAGGTGACACTGAGTGTTCAGAGTCTAGAAACCAAAGCTTAATGACATGTAAACATGTCCCCAGCAATACTGACACTGATTGTCACTCCAGACAAACGCTCCGCGCGTATTTTGCTCATTACATATCCAAGATTTCCATTAAATACAGCACTGTCCAGTTCAGCTCTGAGAACAGCACCCTGACACGACACACTCCAGCCCAAAGTTCCTACTTCCCGGCTTCCTGCTGGATGACGAGCACTTAAGAACAATGTCTTCTCACACTGAGACCCCCAAGCACTTGGTGTCACCAAGAATCTCAAAGCAGAGATGAGAGCCTGGTTCCTTTTCCTATTAGTTTTTAGATATATGCAACTAATTTCTTCCTGAAGAATTGAAATATACGACTGTCAGGATCCATGATTGTCTGCCCTGGAGAAAATGGATGAATTAATATCCATAATCTTGTTTTCGCAGTCAAAGGAAGAGTCGCCGCTCACAGACTTGAGTGCGGTAGCATACCAGGCGAGTCTGAGTGTTTCAGAAAAGGCAAGCTCCCAGTCTGTGGGTGCCATATGGACGTGGCTGAGGAGGAGTTGGGACTTGGGCTGCAAAAGCTGTCAGGCACTTGGGAGCATATGGAAGTGGCCTGTTTGGGGCCACAGACCGTGGGCACCGCTTCCTTCCCTTCTCACTATTGTCTAACATGTTGCCACTGTCTACACGAGTGAAACTTTATAGCCCCTTTGAATTCATTGTTCAGAAGCTGGTGCTGTCCTGTCAGTACACCGGCTCACATTACACCGGCCCAGCCCAAAAATTAATTTTGCTTTACTTTCCACACGAAGCAAGGACTCCATACCTGGCAGTGTGGTGTCTGCTCGGACGAGCCCTGCGCCTTTCTTTTTATCCCCATTACTCTCTTTCCTTGCAACATGAGAAGGCGTGGTCCAACAAGACGGTGAGGGCGGCAGTGGCGGCACCGTGTGTACAGTGGCGCAGGAGAAGGCCTGGGGATGGAAGCTGTAGCCAAGAGCCATGTCCTGGGACAAAACGGGGTGTGGGATGAGCATGGGAAAGTCGGCACTTTCTCCAGTACTGATTAATCAGTTTCGTCAAGGACACTTCTGAAATACAAACGGGGACGTACTTCACTGAACTGTTCCTCAGAGGCCGGTTGGTTTTAGGGTAATTTAGCTGGTTGAGCTTTTGGGTACCACTTCTTAGGCAGATATAAAATCATAAATACCCACCTTAGAACATGGGAGTTTGCTTCCCCTAGAACTGGTGTTGGGATGCCGGCAAGAGAAAAAGAAAGAACACGTGCCCTTTGCCAAAAATATCTATCTGGTGCCTGATGCTAGATTACACCAGGTCCACCCACCAGCGAGAGGGGAGGTCATCCTCCTAACCTGCCCTGCGTTCCCCTCAGTGTAAAAGGAGACCCACCAGGCCTGGGCAGGCCAGCTGTCTCCACGTGGGGCTGCAAATAGAAACTGAGGTTAAGTCATCCCTAGCCCGGCCCGGCACTCGGGTTCACTTACTAAATAAGGTGATGAGCAACGCTGGGTTCCTTTCTCTGACACTCTTCCCTGTTGACAAGCGCTGGGCGTCAAGAGCAGGGAAGTCCACAGTGCACTATTGTTAGCCTTTATCAAGAAGCATGCCGAGTGGCCCCGAAATGGAGCCTCTTATCACTCAGCCTTATCCCCGTGGCCTGCATAAAGAGCGGCTGCAGCAGATCTCGCCTGGGTGGTATGACAGCCCGCCTCACCGAGGGACGAGAACTAGCAAAGAGGCCCAAAGATGGACCGGGGTGGGTAAGGTTTCAAGTAGCTGTAAGCTGACACCATGTTTTATTTCATTAATCAGTTCCTAAGTCTATATCAAGGAAAGAAGACCACAAGGGTGGCTGGCTGGATATGAACTAGAGATTGAAGGATACAAACAACAGATAATTGTTACTATTGATGGCTGTGCTACAGGGATTAGCTAATTTCACAGATGAGAATAGCACAAAATGAGACAATGGCAACATAATGTTTATTCTAAAGGGGTATTATGACCATACTGAGTTTTTTAATTTCCTTCACATTGATTTTTTTTCATAATGTGTGAATAAATGTACACTAACCTAGTTAAGGCTCCAGCACATTCAAACTGTCATTTAGTATGAAGCGTCCCAACACAAAGGAAATACGGTATTGCAAATTAACAACTAAAAAATGCTCATAATTGCCCCTTCTATCTAAAATATGCAAACGCGCACCTTCACATTTTTCATCTAAGTCAGAAGTCAGCACTAAGCAAGGCTGAGATGGCTAGTTAACATCCACTCTCCATTCTTGAGAAACGTCTGATATCCCTGAACCAAGTCCCCTCTGGCATCTAGCCCGTGTGCCCACCGGAGGACCTGGGCTCTGCGCCCAGGGCTGTACCACTTCATCGCTGGCAGATGTTCCTCAGTAGGGCCACTGTCGTGACGGACATGCTGCCTGTGCTCATGGGAGCCATAGCTCAATCTTCCATGGGTTTGTAAAGTCTTACTGAAGACAACAGAGCATGCAGACAAAGGAGCAGACAGACCAAGAAGAAGAGCAAGCCCACACAGTGTGGGATCTGCCATGCTTTAGTGGACGGCACCTGGGAGCGCAGTACAGTCCTTTCAAAGTCCTTGTAAACAAACCATATGAGAAGTTTAGATAATTCCATGCCAACGTGTTGTCTGTACTATAATGGACAATGCCCTTCAAGAGTGTAATACAGGGCCCAGGACACGGGGATCAATCACTCTTGAGTATGAAGATAAAGAACTACACCCACTGGACATATGGGAGATCATGTGGAAGGGCAGAGGACAAGCCGTGGACTTAGAAGTTCTACCCTGATAGGTGAGGCTCATACCTCTTCAGATAAGGTGGATGGTGTGTGTGTGTGTGTGTGTGTGTGTGTGTGTGTGTGTGTGTGTGTGTGTTCCTCCTTGCACTGTGAGTACAATAATGTAAGTTCTACGTTGCTCCTGGTCAGTACTTGTGGGATACAGCCTTGAGTTGCGAAAAAAGGAACCCCCCCCCTTATTACAATGGCAAAGACGGGGATATTAAACGAACATCGAGCTCTGTAAATCATGGAGTAGCCTCATTGGGAGGGGGAAGGAATTCATTCCAGGGCTTCCAAATGTTGTCCTGGTCACTTCTTCCAGTCCTGCTAAGTTTTATGTCCCGTTTAACCAGACCTTAAAAAGATGCAAAGTTTCTGAAAATGTAAAAATGTCTCCCTTCAAGTAAGACTGACTTAATAAAAGTCTCCCTCACTCCCCTGGAACCCTCTTTAACAATGCTACTTTTCCCCTCCTAGGCTTCCCTGATAGGTTCTAGCCAGAGACTCTTCCTTCCTTTTAAATTCCCTCTGCTCAACACTGCCAATATGACAGCAACACTTAAAGCTGACCTTTTTCTGACAGAGTTGGAAATTCTCCTCCAGGCAACGTGGTGATTCTTTAATGCTCATGTGCAAATTACCAACTGCCACACATTTCACAGGAACGTTCCAGAAGCCTGTGTTCATCTGTAGTGCTGGTTCAGTGAAGACATCTATCCCGGGCTTTGATGTGCTTCCCCCGTGGTAGAGACACTATCATATAGAGTAAGGGAACAGACCCCAGAGGTCTATCAAAGAACTGTTAATTTTTGTGAAAAGAGCAAACTTGCTGTGATTCTCAGCACAATTGCACACAGCACAGTGACTGACAGAAACATTTCCCTCGTGTAGTATGTCTTACAGCAGTGAGGGGTGGTGTCCTCATGCTCTCCTGGAAGAGCACTTCAAATGGTGGAGTCTCCCGGCTTCGCAGCCCCCCACCCTCACCCCAAGATTGGCCCAAAAATACGAAAATAAGGAAATAGCCGATTTAGACCCAGGAAAAGGGTGTCTTGCACAGTGTTCTGGTACTCAACAATTAGTCCAAAGCCACCCAAGGGGCCTGAGCAGTCAGGATCTGCATGTAGTCAAGAGTACCGTGGTAATATAGAGCGGGATCAGAGCCTGCAGAGGGGGCATGTGCATGATGAGAAAGCAGTGCTGTGACCCTGTGGTGGGCACTAGCGCGTCAGGGGCAAGAAGAGCATCAAACACGGCACTATGCAGAGGACAGTCAGAGTCAAAGGAGTCACCGGTGTGGGAAGACAGGAAATCAGAGCAGATCCTGTGACACTGGCTGGCTTTGGACTGGGGAACCAGTTGCTGGCATGAGCTCATCACTTACAGTGTACATGGCTCGATAGAAATAAGCATGGCTGTGACATCTGTGTCCTACCTCTGCCCTCTGAGAGGGCCTGGGGCCACAACCCTACAGCAGTGAGCACATCTAGCAACTGCATTTTGGCCTCCAAATGCCATCCTCCCCACAAAGGGACTGGTGTTCCTTGGAGAAAAGTCTGGAAGTGTGACCCAGGCAGGAGAAGTCCAGGAAGAACCTGGAATAGAACTGTGCCAGGAAGAAGGAAAATGCTAGGAGAATGAAGGGGGAGGGGAGTGTTTAGGAGGGGGAGGGGAGTGTCCAGGAGGGGGAGGGGAGTGTTCAGGAGGGGGAAGGGAGTGTACAGGATGGGGAGGGGAGTGTACAGGAGGGCACAGGGTGTCAGCTTGGAAGGGCTTCTGATGCCAGTTCCTGAACAACCTTAGCAGCAGCATGAAGGGTAGGAAAATGATGTGTAATCTGTTGAACACACTGGGAGTTAATGAGCTCACATTAATATATATGTGAGTCATTATTTCACAGCATCTAGCTCACAGGCTTCCCCACACTATCATAGCATCTTCTGATAAAGTGTGTATTAGCTACAAAGAAGGAAAACTGGCTTTACTATGGAGAGTAACATCTTTTTTAAAATTTTATTGATTTCTTGTGCATTGGTGTTTTGCCTGGGTAAGAGTGTCAAGCCCCCCAGAACTAGAGTTACAGACAATTTGTGAGCTGCCATGTGGATTCTGGGCATTGAACCCGGGTCCTCTGGAAGAACAATCAGTGCTCTTAACTGCTGGGCCATCTCCCCAGCCCTGAGAATAACATCTTAACAGAAGGACCAAGGTTACCATGGCCGTGAAAGGGCACCCAAAACTGTGCCATCTGATGGAATGGAATATGATATTCCTGACTGGGAGGCAAACTCATACTTCAAGAGTGCCACACAGACCTGGCCCGGGAGCTTTTGAAAAGCAAGGGAAAACCCTGAAGGACTCTGGCAGGTAGGGAAGGGACATCACAAATGATGCAACCCCTGAGTCTATCTTGGGATGTTTGTTTGTTTGTTTGTTTGTTTGTTTCGTTGGGGAGTTGTTGCCACAAAAGATGCCACTGGAACAATGTGCAAAATCTGACCATAGGGCCGGGCGGTGGTGGCGCACGCCTTTAATCCCAGCACTCGGGAGGCAGAGGCAGGCGGATCTCTGTGAGTTCGAGGCCAGCCTGGGCTACCAAGTGAGTTCCAGGAAAGGCGCAAAGCTACACAGAGAAACCCTGTCTCAAAAAAAACCAAAAAAAAAAAAAAAAAAAAAAATCTGACCATAGCTGAGGGTGTGAACTGGCATTTTATCTGGGTTACACTGGGGTTAAGCAGGAGACTGTCCCTGGAGGAGGGGTGTATCCTGCAAGGGTTGACTGTTTCTATGATGGTAAGCAAGGCTGTCTTCTCACAGGATTGTAGGCCGTTTGGGTTTATTTTATTATAAAGTCTCTTTTTAAATATTCTTGGCTCTTTTCTTATTAATTTGCATGAGCTCTTGGAAAGTTTGGGAAATTAGTCTTTTGCCAGTTGCATTTTTGCAGATATCCCCACTCCAGGGTTGTAAGTAAATTTGATCCTACAGGACAGAAAGGAGTTATGCTGAGTTTTATTGCTACATTTGAAATCCTTGCTCTAGCTGGCATTTATGTTCGTATGGACAAGACAGAATACTAAGCTTTGTTTCTTCAGTCAATGGCCTCTAAAACCATACGAAAAATAAAATTCCCTCTCCTCACCCTTTAAACAACTTCCATTACAGGCTGTGGTGTTTTGAATGAGAATGGTGCCCATAGGCCCATGTTTTTTAATGCTTGGTACCCAATTGGTGAAACTATTTGGGAAGGATTAGGAGATATGGCCTTGTTGGAGGAGGTGTGTCACTGGGGGTGGGCTTTGAGGTTTCAAAAGATCCCATGATATTCCCATTTATCTTTCTCTGCCTTGAGGTTGTTGTCTCAAGATGTGATCTCTCATGTATGGCTCCAGCTCCATGCCCACCTGCTGCCATGCTCTTCACCATGATGGACTCCAACCCTATGGAGCTGTAAGCCCCAATAAACTCTTCATTCTATAAGTTGCCTTGATCATGGTGTCTCTTCATAGCAATAGTAAGTAACTAACATACGTGCTAAATTTTCCATTATTTGGATCTAATATGGGCTCAGTTCTGTGCTTAACTGTTTTTCCTTCAGCATCAAAGTTCTCGTTATTAGTGTCTTATTATTATCAGCATTTGATTGTCCTGTTGCTATGATCAAACACTCTGACAAAAGCAACTTAAGGGAGACAGGGTTTGTTATGGCACAGTTCAGGGTGTGCTCCATCATGGCAGCAGGGGCTGGAAGCTGCTGGTCACACTGCATTCTCAATCCGGAGGCTTTCTCTTGTTCATACGGTCCAGAAAGGGTGCCACCCACAGTGGGCAGGTCTTCCTACCTCAGTGAAAGTAATCAAGATAATCTCCCACTGACACCCCCTTCTTGGATATGATTCAAGATTCTATCAAGGTGACAATTCATAGTGACCATCACAGCATTTGGTAGAAGAACACTGCCCAACAGAACCTTCTGCAACTGTAGAAATGTTCTGTAGTCTCTTGCCATGCTCAACCTAAAATTGTGGTTAGTCCCACTGAAAAACTGGGGATTTTATTTTATTTTCAGTTATTTTAACTTTCAATAGCCACATGTGACATGCCTACCTGCCAGAAACCTGCTCCAGCAGGAGATGGGGTTGGGGTGGGTGAGGGACTAGAGGTAGGGTGGGGTTTTCAGGTCCCAAAGAGGATGTACTGAGTCTGGGAGTGGGTACGGGCCAACATACACGATCTGAGGATGAATCAGGATGGCTGCCAGTGTGCTTAATTGAAAAAATACCTTTTATACTGTAGAGTTGCATATAGGATTAACCGTAAGACAAGGGGCATGTGAGCTGGGGTGTGGCTTAAGAGCAGGGGTTGAAGAATCTTTGACCTTGACAATAGGCAGCAGTCTCGTGTTAATGAAGGGCTACAGATTCCTCTTGCTAGAGATAAGAAGGACTGCTTAAGCAAGCAGGAACTTTCTTCAAGCCCCCAGAGAATGGAGACCTTTATTTCTGGCCTTGGAAAAAGGACTTCTTCTGGGGAGCAGACACTATATTACAGTTTCTTAGTCTTAGTACTTATGGGCCTGTTCCCCTCATAATGCTCCCAAAAGGCAAGGTCCTGTATCTTACTCTTTTCCCATTGTAGCGTACCATTCTGACTTCTCTGTATTTATTAACTGAACTTTTGTCCTTAATGGCTAGGGATATGTGTAGCTAGAGTTTTCCTGCCTGGCCCACAGTCAGGACAAATCTCTCTCACCCACCAGTCTCACAGCCACTCAGACCCAACCAAGTAAACACAGAGACTTATATTGGTTACAAACTGTATGGCTGTGGCAGGCTTCTTGTTATCTAGTTCTTACAGCTTAAATTAATCCATTTCTATAAATCTATACATTGCCACGTGGCTCGTGGCTTATCGGCATCTTCACATGCTGTTTGTCATCGCAGCGGCTGGCAGTGTCTCTGACTCAGCCTTCCACTTCCCAGCATTCTTCTCCTCCTTGTCCCGCCTATACTTCCTCCTGCCTGACTACTGGCCAATCAGTGTTTTATTTACTAACCAATCAGAGCAACACATTTGCCATACAGAACATCCCACAGCAGATATGAATTGTAGGCATTCCATCCTTGGGATCAGGTGTGTCTAGTAAAACCTCCAACTTTCCTGTTTTTGGTGTAATTAGGAGGGCACAATGGAATTCCTGGTTCCTAGGTGGTGGGGATTTTTTTTCCAAAGAATTATTTTGTTTAGAGATGCTACCCTTGTACACATTTTCATCCTTTACCAAAGCTCATACAAAATTTCCCAAAGGGAAAAGCATTAATAGTGAGAATCATTAATAATAAAAGTGAAAACGTACTGGAGAAGTGTGGTCTGCAATATCAAAATGCTGGGACTTTGTCCGGCAGCAATGGTCACCATGTGGTCCACAACACCTACACTCCAGGGCAGTAGGGTTTCAAGCATCCCAGGGGAGGTTCCCACTTACTAACATTCTTTCTAGGATTCTCCAGGCTATTCACTCACATGCGTTTTGCCTCATATGTTCTTCCTCTTTTGGAAACTGCATTTTCTGGTTTTCTAGGAAGGCTCATGATAAATTAACAGACATTTCAGGTGGAATCGTTACTGTAGTCTTAGCTCTTACTGAACGCCTTGGTAAGGTCTGAAGTTCTCTGTGTCATGCTCTCCATTTCCTTCTAAGTTCACTCCATTCTTGGACCTAA
The DNA here is from genome assembly GCF_949786415.1 of Peromyscus eremicus. Lineage (NCBI taxonomy): Eukaryota > Metazoa > Chordata > Mammalia > Rodentia > Cricetidae > Peromyscus > Peromyscus eremicus. The sequence goes on from NC_081424.1 coordinate 57,396,039, forward strand.
TTTGTTATATTTATCTTCACTGCTGAAACCATGCCTTTCTGTCCACTTCTTTTAATATATTTTCTCGCTGATAATCACTCACACAGCTATGCCATGCATATTTTGTATATTGTATCTTCTTATTTATAATCATTTTGCTTGATTATGTTTTCCATTAATCATGAAATTTGAAATTAGTAGAGTGGCTCCCCTTGTTTTCTTTTTTAAGCTGTTTCTGTTGTTTAATGCCATTAAGTATTATTTTAACAATCATTTTTAATTGACAGATAAAATTTTGTTTGCTATGTACAAGATGATCTTTGAATATGTATCTCTGTGTATGAATGACCAAATAGACTAATTAACATATTCATAATCTGACATAGCTATCATTTTGTGAACACTTTTTACAGCCAATCAGCATTTTTCAAGGATATAATTTATGGGCTGGAGAGACAGCCAGGAACTATGAGCGCATGCTGCTCTTGTGGAGAATTTGGATTCCCTTCCCAGCACCCACAGGGTGGCTCACAACTCCCTGTAGCTCTAATTCCAGGGGACTGATGCCCTCTTCTGGCTTCCACAGGCACCAGGCATGAACATGGTGCATATACATACATACATACATACATACATACATACATACATACATACACATACATACATACATACAGGCAAAACTCTCATATACATAAAAGAAAATACAACTACACATTTTAAAGAATATAAACTATTATCAAGGTTAGTCACCATGTGTATCTTAAATCCCTTGGATTTGCTCTTCCTGTCTGGAGTGTTGTGTCCTCTGACCAGCACCTCCCAGCAACCTCCACCTCTGTAGGGCATAGGTCCTTTCAAGTCCCACATCAATAGCAGTTTTAAGTAGTCATGGCAACGGTTGACATCTTGGCTTGCTCTACACTCTAATGGGAAAGTCTGGCGTTTTTATCACTAACCTTAATTCTGGCTTGAGAAAATGCCAGCATTTTTGTAGAAATGCCCTTTGCTGTGCCCTAACCTAAGCTGTATAGTCTTGACTTAATACCACATTTCAATTTGTTCTGTTTGTAATTTTTCTGTTGTCGTACTCATATGTTCAAAAAATACCTTTTTAAATTTGGTAGTGGTATATTTTTCTTGCCATATGCTACAAAACCCTTTTAATTAAGTAAAGGTTGTGCAATATTCAAGGAAATTGTCTGTGTTAGAAGTATTCTGTCAGCTTTGGGAGTCACTGTGTGAGAAGGGAGAGCACGTTGTAGCCTCCCCTCCTTTACAGGGTTTAGATAGGATTAAACTGGAAAGTTCTACAGCCGTGTTGATAGATTTTTAGGTCTGTCTGCTATTAGCTTTAATAACTTGCTAGTTGTCACTTGCTGGGTTTTTTGCCTCTTCTGGAGTTAGCTTAGTAGAATCTTTACTAGGAACATATTGGTGCCATTGATCTAATGCTAAATGTAAAAGTGACAATGTCTTTGGGGCATCTATTGACTTTGGTCTCAGTTATGCTGAGTTTAAGCTCCTATGGAGCATCACAATGGAAGGGGCCGGTGGCCGGTGATCAAGAGCAAACAGCTTCAGGAATGCTCTGTCTTAGCATTAATGCCTGGTCTGAAAAGCTAGCCCCTTGCAGGGTTCTTTTGGTTGCTGAGGTCATCCAAAGGAAGTTTAAATTAGTGAGGGCAATTGCCATCAATGGGGTCCTGATACCCCAACATTCAACAGAGCAGGAAGGAGAGGCCTGCAAGGGCCAGGATGGGAGACCCTAAAAAGTAAGAGACCTGGACTAAGATCCACCATGACAAACACATGCAGTAAACACGTCACTTAGCAGTCGTCGGTGGCCAGAAGTGTTTGAGATACACTCATGCTTTGTGACGAGTGAGAAGTGGACCCAAGAAGCAAGTGTAGAAGATCCTTGCCAGAAGTCTGCTTGGCAGTGGTTCTCAACCTGTGGGTCATGACCCCTTTGGCAAACCTCTAGCTCCAAAACTATTTACATTATGATTCATAACAGTAGCAAAATTACAGTTGTGAAGTAGCAACGAAATAATTTTAAGGCTGGGCATCACCACAGCATGAGGAACTGTATTAAAGGGCCGCAGCATTAGGGAAGGTTTGAGAAACCATTTCTTGAATGAACATATAAAATGTAGACTATGCTTTTCTTCTTCCCAACTCCCCACCCACCAACCCCACCCCCCAGCCCAGAAAAGTTTATCACAAGAAGCAAGGTCTTTGTAGCCTCCTCTGAAGACTCTTGGGAGCGTATGTGCCCATTTCCTTACAATTGGCTTGAGGGAACCAGGAGAAGTTGATGGAGGAAACCACGAAGACTCATCCCTCCCCAGGGGAGAGAGACCAATGGGGAGGGACTTTGATATCATCAGGGCAGCTACCTTGGAGGAACCTGGACCCTAATGTGGAGGAAGAGGTAGAGGAGAAACAGGGAACCAGCAGATTCCCATAGAGAACAAAGGGAAAGAAAAACTAAGAGGAAACAGCTAAATCAAGGCAGTCTTTTCAGAGAAATACATTTACAGATACCTGGAAATTATACTTAATACCGAGATCGACTGCCTGCGAAATAGAAGAAAAGTCTGAAATGTAACTTAGGGCATGACAGTTTAAGAGGACAATCTGACTGTGTCAAGGATCTGTCAGTGAACACTACACATATACCTTCCAGTCACTCCAGCCTTCATACATACACACGCGCGTGCACACACACTGTAGGAAAAGAGCTTCATCATAGTTGTGAACTGTCACACTTAGCACATTGCTGTCCTTTCCCTCCCTTTCTGCCCGGTTCATATTAACTATTTATACACACATAAGCACCTTCTCAGAAAAAAACCCGCCCGTCATTGAAGGTTCTGCCGTTAGCTAGCACTGCACCCTCACTGTCCCAGCTGGCTGCTTTCACCTGTACCGTCTCAGGAATCTCGCAGGAGCTGAGCCAAAGAGAACAACCTCTAGTGTTTGCTGCTGCATCTATCGAACTGCAGTCTCCACGAAGAGCTTTGTGAAAGCCACCAGGACCCGCCAATTCCAAGTGAATCCTCCAAATTGCCATGAAAATGTCAGGTGACCCCTAGTAGGAATGGGATCTCAGTACAAGTGTAGTTTATGATAAGACCGCTACAGGGAAGCCAACATCCCTACAAACATGGGGTGCCACCCCATTGGTCTCAGTATTAATGCCCCAAAGGCTAGCTACACTCTGTGTAAATCCCAAGGGACCATTCAGGCTCTGGGAAGCCATCGTCTTATAGGTTGTATAGTTAATGTCCAACCCTCCAGGCCAGCCCCACAGTGCCAACCAGACTTAGGAAAATCACTGACTGCAACAGGTCCTCAGTCCTAACAGCAGGGATAAGAGTGGGACCAATGTAGGCAGGTCTAGGTAGATGTCAGACCCCAGTCAAAAAGGCCTATGTACAAGGAGACAGAGTCTACATACTGTGACAAAGTCCACAGCCATGCTTCTGTAGGCAGCACCCACTTTCCCCCTGTGATCATAGATCTCAAATGGCTGACTGCCTTCCTCTATATCCCTAGACAATTCTTATTTCCATGACCTTACATATCTGTGACATTGAGGACTCTTGCAGAGACTTTGCCTCTCCTTCACTGGAGAAACAGCACCCAGGTCCTGGGGACACACACAGTGGTAGCTGAGGGAATATTTCCAATCAAACAGCTCTGGGATGTATGTCACACTGCTTCAGAATCTAAGAAGCCATACAGCTATATCTTGGTGACCAAGATACGTGCTATATCTTGGTCATATACAGTTTGGAGGACAGCAAATTCAGTAAGTGAAGGAACATTGCTCCTAAATAAGTCAAGTTGTTGAGCCAATGAGATCATGAGAGTGAATGCTGAACAATCTTTGAAACGTATGTTATAGAACATGCTGCTAATTGAAAAGTCAAGAAAACCGATACACAATAAGGAGCTTTTATTAGCATGTAAGTGTGTGCACTGAAGAAAGAGACTAGAATTCTCAGGAATAGTGTCTGGATGTTAAGGTCCCCCAGGCTGCCCCTGTCAGCATGAATGTGCTGAGCTCAAGAGATAGAGTGAAGGTCAAGTTGCACAGAAAAGTACTCCTTCTCTTCCAGTACCATTTTCTACATGATCACAAACATGGTGTTGACAGTCACGCTGAAGGAGCCCAGGCATTTGTGCAGTCTACCTTAGAAAGAAAGACCAAGAAAAGAAATAATAGAGATTCTTCAGAAGCAGGACATGGGCACACAGCAGGCAGAGGCAGGAGGATTGCAAGTTTGAGGATAGCCTGGGCAAATAGCATAAAGCCCTGTCAGAAAAAAAAAGAAAAGAAAGAAGGGAAGGAGTGAGGGAAGAATTGAGAAAGAAGAAGAAAGAAGGAAGGAAAAATAAACCATTAAATTCATAATTGCATAGTTTTACACCGTAATAAAGTTATCTCAGGAAACAGAATGAAAGAAATGTGAGTGGGCAGCAGATTGAACCACCTTCATGGCCCCAAGTGACCACGAGTTGAAGTAGAGAGGCTGGTCTTGTGTCCACCCGTCAGCCTGCCATTGCTATGTGCAAGCTGTCCATGGAAAAGGATGACCCTGGGCCAGTCAGCCCCCGTCTGTCTTGAGGGACAACACCCCCAGAGAGATAGCCTTTAGGAGGCTCCATTTAGTTCTTTGAGGGATTTGGGAAGTACTCCACAGCAGCTTCTGCAGGGCCTGTTTGGCAGAAAAATGACAAACTGTAACTGGACAGTAGTCCCTTCATTTACATTGACTGTGGTAGAAAGAGCCAATTGGATTAAAAACCGTGGTAAGTCATACAAGAGGGCATGCTTGCTTTTACAGCGTGTGAAAACATGACTTCTCACTGCTCTGTTGAGCTTAGAAGTTGAAGATGTACCAAACTTATAATGTGTAAGGATAAGGAGGGAACAGTGAGATGATCCTGCTGGCCTGACATCTTTCACGAATGAGCAGATGCCCATCATCTCAGGATGTCCGTAGAGCCATGCTGGCAGCGGCAGATGTAGCTCTACATGGATGGAAACTGCAAAAACTTCCCAGAGTAGAACATTTATTATAAACTGAAGAAATCTTTGTTAGCACACACAGAGACTGGAATAGTCACCCACTAGTGCAGTCACATTCAGGTTTGAAATTCATTATTCAAAACCCCATAATTCCCAGCAGATGGGAGATAGAGGCAGGAGGATCAGAGTTCATGCTTATTCTCAGCTGTAACATGACTTCTGTCCAGCCTAGACTATATGAGGTTTTGTCTCAAAAGTAAATAAATGAATGAAAATGATCAAACTCCACAAAACTTAAATTTTTGAAGTGAGTAGCTTCCTTTCTCTCTAGAGAAAGTAGACCTTCCTGTTCTGTGTTCACACCGCGGGAAGGTTTCCCTGCCTTGAAAGGACTGACCTTCATGTCTGCCCCAAGAAACTCAGTGATCCTTTCCTTGCCTCCCTTCAACCCCCACTTCTGAGAGTTCCCTTTTGGCAGAAGGATTGCTCCTGGAATTCCCCTTCCTGGTCTCATAAGGTGTCTTGGGTGTGGCCACCATGCTAGATCAAACTGTTGGCCACAGTCTGTGACTGGGCTTGAGCACAGCGGGGCTGTCAATTGATTCCCTTCCTGCCAACTTCATGGCTTCTTCATGGTATCTATAAGAAAGGAAACTTTCTGTGGTCCATTTTCAGTATGAGGTGAACTGGTGTCCATCACAAGTATAATTAAGCTGGGGTCCCCCACAGCTGGCAGCCTGCTTGTCTCCCTCTGAGAGCTGGAAAGTTGCAGGTCCTTTGCTAGTGACTGAGCCTAGAAAGGAGAGCTGCCTCCAGGTTCTTGATTGGATAAGGTTCTATGTCCTAAGCCAATAGGATGGGGAAGGGATCGATTCCAGGCCAATGAAAAAAAAGGACAGGAAGTTTACCAACCAGATCAGCAGGCCCTTCTCTGTGGCGGTCCCTTTCTACAGGACAGTGTATTAACAGCTACCATTCCTTTAATCTGTCGTTGTCTTATTTCCCACATAATCTCCCCAAATGGTGTTGGGGGAAAAAAAAAAAACTTATGTTGTCCTGGGAGAAGACTTTACTGTGAGGAATTAAAAACAAACAAGTGACGTGAAGATGGGTGAGAAACAGGCCAAGTGCCCTTCCGGGGGATCAGCAGGCCCCGTACCTTACTTTCTTGATTGGTAAAACTCCCCAAACCTTCTCTAGGTGACGGTAGAGGTCATCCCCATGCCCAGAGGTTTCCACTCTGTAATTTCAAACCTAATTCAGCTCTGGCCTGATAGTGAGACTCCCCGATGCTTTGCCTCTGGGCATGGGAGTAAGTCACGAAAGTGGGACATGTGGTGTTGCTGTTGCTGGCATCCTCTGTAGTGGCAGCGGGAAGGGCCCTTCACATTCCTGCTTCCTTCCCAGGAATGGAATGTCCTGAGCAAAACCTCTTAGCAGAGGATTTGTACATACCTATGCAATGTCCGTGTCTCATGTTACATTTCAGAGGAACTCTGCAGGGGTGAATCTTTACAGCACAGCACTCCTTTGGGATAAACCAGTTAACAACCAGTATCATCTCTCCATGGCTACACAAATACCTGTGTCCTTTCTGTGAGGGTGTTATGCCCTTAGAATACCAGCCATGCCACTATCAGCCATAGTGTTTATGGAGCATTTGCCTCCTTCCCATGTCTGCCTGTGGTTGTGAGAGTGAGAACAGCCTTCACCTCCACTATTTCTAAACCTGGCCTGATGTGGCAAGGAAGACAGGTAGAATGGCACCCATGGGTGTGCCTGGCTGCTACAAGGGTAGTGGGAGTTAGGGAAGAAGAGACCAGAAGGCTGCAAAAGCCTGGTCAGAAACACTTGTAGGAAGTACAAGAGCTATATCTACCATGACTGTCTGCAGAGCAAGGGGGTGGCTGGGCCTCCCAGGAAAAGCAAGCCTCAAGTACAGGTGTCTGGAAAGCAGGGATGGGCATGATGGTGACATAGCCAGGGACAGACCAGTGGTGCTGTGATAGACAGCCACAAATGTGAAAGCCCTGCCTAGCAACACAGCCTGTGGATGCTGCAGATGTGCCCTGAAGCAGGACACGGTTACCTCACATGAGCAGCAAGGACCAGGTCCCTCCCATCTTCCACGGTGGTTCTTGCTGTTTTCTCATTCCTTCTCCACTCATCTTCTCCCATGACCCCCTCAACATCATGCCATGAATCTGCCTTCAGAACAAAGAGGAGCCCTTGCCATTTTAAATGCTGGGTCCTCATCATACTCCTTGGTAAAGTAAAGGACCCTCTAAAGGCCCTGTAAGGTAGCTGCACTGTAGGCTGCTATGACTGCCCTTCCATACAGTGATGTCATAGCCTCCTAATGTGGATGATCCCATATAGGCCCTGGCTGCTGAAGTGATTGTCTTTGTTGTTCTATTATTAAATAAAACACGGGAGTCAGATATTGGGGTAAGAACCTGATAGGTCCACGGTGCAATGGAGAAATGATCAGCTGACCCTACCCCTTCACACTTTCCCTGCCTGTCCTTCTGGTCCTATACACTCAACACCCTGTATTTTGTTTTACCTGAGATAAAATTCCAATCCCTAGAAGATTTATCTCCTGAAGAGGCCAATCTGGATGCCAACATTTTGGTGAAATTATTTGTTACATCTGCACCTGTGTCTAGTAAACCTTCAATTACAATGCCATTTATTTGTATTTTTAGCTTTTGTCTTTGATCATTTATAGAAGTTTGCCAAAATACTTGTTTTATGGTCTCTCTTGAAAGTTTTGCTATATCTACTAAAGCTGTTCTGTCATCCAGTGCAGTGTGGCTTTTAACAACAGGCATTAAGTCATTTAATTGCTTTGTGGAGAAGTTCCCAATGCTGACAGGGAATGACTGAACCAAATTTGACAATGGGGCCTGTGAGAGGCGCCCTAAGGCATTTCCCAATGGCAGAGGGTTACCTTGCCTCTCCTGTGTTGACTGGTATTCATTAGTTCATTAGTTCAATGCCAGCCTTTGCCGCACCTTCTGCATACTCCAGAAAGCTGGGGCCTTCTGTTTGGATTATCTCTAGGAAAAAACATTGTTTCTAGGAATGCCTTGCCTATACTCCCTTTTCAGCTGACCTTGTTTACCACAAGTAAACCATCTAATCTTTTGATTTTTCTTAAAATTTTTAGAAATCGCTTTTCGATCCAAGTATCATCATAACTGTGAGATCCAATATCAGCAGTATTTCTTATCCACTCATCTATTGGTGCTGATACTGCTTTTAAAAGCCTAATCACCCTTTCACATTCTGAATTAGCATTTTCAAAAGCCAAAGATTCAGTTAATATTTGTGTAATTTCTGAATCTGATATCATTCTGTTTACAGCTGAAGTCAATCTTTGTAAAAAACAAAAACAAACCAGTGAAAGTTTCTTTGGGGCTTTGTATAACTTTAGTAAATGACTCAATCCTCTTTCCTGATTCTTCAACCCTGTCCCAAACATTCAAAGCTGTTGTCTGGCATAGAGCCAAGGTGTGATCATCAAATGTAATCTGTCTTTGCAAATCAGCATACTGGCCTTCACCAAGGAGCTGGTCTTCAGAAATTTCAATACCTCTAGCCCTACTTCATTGTTCTATGTCACTAGATTCCTCTCTCTACCATATTTTCCATTGTAACTGAGGACCAGTTTCCAATATTGTTGTATCTTAATCTTTCCAGTTTTGTGGAATAATTCTGTTCCAAGTTGCCCATGAAATAAACATCTGCTTCACAAAGGGTGAGTGCATACCACATGAAATGACTGCTTCCTTAAATCTTCTCATATCTAACATTTCTACAGGATCCCAGTTAACTTCTGCATAGCCTCAGGGATGCATATCATCTGGTGGTCATTCTTGTATGGTAACTGGATAAACTAAGATTGGTTTTCTAGTAATCATGGGTCGCTCCTCTTCAGTTTCATAATGCAATAGTGCTGCTCTAAATTCCTCTGTCTGTGTGTGAATATTTTTCTTAGTTTCATTAGCAGATCTTTCTAAGGATTGTATCTTACCATTCAATTTTTCATATTTGGCACCGATATCAAACCACTTTTTTAAGGATAAACTATGAATTATCAAACAGATTCAAACCATCCATTGTCGAATCATACATAGTCCTAACTTCCTGTATCATAATATTGTTCCCCATTCTTTATGTGGGAAAGACTTTTTTTTTTTTTTTTTTAGATAAAACCTAATTCCTCCCTTAAGAATTCCTGGGTGTCTCACCAGATCTACAGCAGCAATGGTGGAGCTGTGAGGGGGTAGCCAGCTACAGTGACAATGCCCAGCTGTGCAGGCAAGCAGGGCAGCAGGCACAGCAGGGTGCCTAGAGCCAGGATAGTGCGGTGCAGCGGCTGCATGCCCTGGCCGAGGGCAACTTCAGTTGCTCACTTGCTGCACAGAATGCATGGGGAAGGAAAGTGAGCCACCTGAAAAGAGGACTTAAGGAGACTGATAGGAGAAACCTGAGTGGCTAGGAAGTGGCGTGGGAGGGCACCGGCCACCTGAATGACAGAGCCAGTAAACGATGGGAGGCTGACTCCAGCAGCTGCAACAGTGTGCTTTGGGGCTGGAGTGAGCCATGTCCAGAGGCTGCTGCAGGGAGACTGCAATGGGAGAAACCCTGGACTTAGGGGAGAAGTTACCTGAGTGGAGTTTGCAGGCAGGGAGAGGTGACAACTTTGCTGCCACATGATCTGCCCAGCATTGAATGCCAGATGTAGCAAGCCTTCTCATTGGACTTTCTTTAGACTGCCATCCCACAAATAATGACACAGAGATATATTATTAATTATATAGTTTGACCATTAGCTTAGGCTTGTTCCCAACTAGCTCTATATAACTCAAATTAACCTGTTTCTATTAATCTACATTCTGATATGTGGCTTTTTACCTTCCTTCTATTCAGTGTGTCCGATTCCCTCTGTGTCTCACTGGCACTTGTGCACCAAGATTTCCCAGAAGTCCCATTTAGTCTCTCCTGCCTAGCTTTTGGCCACTCAGCTCCTTTTTAAACCAATCACAGTGACACATCTTCACACAGTGTAAACAAACATCCTGCAACAAGCTTCTCTGAAACTCTTCAGTGCCCTGGAACCAGTTCTACTTGGCCAGCACATCACTATAAAGTGATTTTACATAGTGCCCCTAAAGGAGGCAACCTATCTTGATGCACCAAGGCCCATCTGGTCATTTCCATCACCCTCCTTTTCCTTGGCATCTTCTTGTGTGCCCTCTTTTGTTCCAGAATCTGAGTGTGCCTACTTCTCCTGTGCTCCACATCTATCCAGAAACTGGGGTCCTGAGAGAAGGGGAACAGCTGAGAAGTCATTTTCCACAGCCACACCCACTCCAGCCTGCACTTGGGTTGGATAATTGGTCCCTAAAGCTCAATGACTGCATCAAGCCCTCTCTCCTACTATGGTTTGTGGTACATAGGACAAAGAGAGGAACCAGATGACCCCGCTCCTACTCCCCCTTGCCAAGTAAATTCTCATAGACATTGCCCCATTAATCACAGCTCTTGCTCAGAACTGGGATGTTTAGAAAATAGTCTATCTGTATAACTCCACACAGCCACTAACAGCTGGCCAGAGGTAGCCTACAAATGGAATCTATGAGCTAGAATGTTATAAGTACATGAGCTTTCTAAACCATGGCTTGCAAGACAGGCCACATCAGCCCAACCAGAGAATGCTAGGCATGCAGTCAGTGTTTGAAAGTGAGCCCTGGTCCCTCTCTGCTGGCCTGGGGGCCACTCATCTACAGTTCATGTAGAAGTGGGTAGACAACCACTTAGAGCAAGTAGAATTAACATATTTTTCTACTCGATGAAAGGGCCACCTCCTTGCCCTGTACCTGTGCCAACTCTGCTCTTAATGTTGGCCTCTGTTAACACAGGTGGCATTCCACAAACCTCAAGGCTCCAGGCTAAAAAAGGGAGGGCCCAAGACTCATGACTCAGGATGACCACACAGTTACATTCATTCCAGGAATATTTATTCCCAAGAGAATGCAACGCATAAGAGCAGAAACTTGGAATCATGTTTCTATAACAGGATGAGCCTGCCGGCCCCAGGTGTGACTTTCTCCTGGAATTTGGAGAACAGTAGCCCTCAGCTACTGGAGCAAGGTAATCAAGACACACACCTCCCCCATATCTTCTGACATGCAGGCTCTCTGCTCCACTCACAGGGACAAAGAGCATCTCACAAAAGCGGGTGGCCTCGGCTGCAGGGATGGTCACACTCACTTAGGACAGTAAGATCCTAAGGAGAGTCCAGACAGAGGAGACAGCCAGGGATTTAGGAGACCAACTAGAGAAACTTATTTCTATGAATGTCAAAAGAAGGCGATAAACAAAAAGGGCACCACCACTGGTCCCTGAAGAGCAAGAAGTAAGATGGAGAAGATCCTTAGTCTTGGGGAAAGCAGCTTTGATGGAGGGATGAGACAGAAGCTTGGCACCATCAGGGAAAACAAGTCCTTGGGAGCAGAAGAAAGAAGTCAATTCCCTGCTCAAGAAATTTGCTTGAGAAGGGAAGTCAGGGGTGTCTTGGTAGAGTTGGGTTTAGGCAGAGTTTTAAGATGAAAGTAACATGGCCACATTTAAGTGTAGAAAGACCTAACCCTCAAATGGGAAATACCAAAGGGGAAGGGATAATCTGTTGGCTAAGATGTACTTGGATTTACCTGGAGTTGGAAGGAGCTCACAGCAGCAAAGAGGGCAGGCAGGATCAGAATGCTTCAGAATGGTGGAAGAATCAGAGATGGACTCCTATTCTGCTTGTCTGTAGAATACTCACAAACCTTAATAGGTTTCCTTTTGTATATCCAATGACAATCTTGAAACCTATCAGGATACATTCCAGCCCCATTAATGAGATGTAGTATCCTCTTTAGAAGACCCAGCCATCCTTAAAATGACCTCTCAATTCCCCGTTGCCGTAGCTGCCGCCCATGAAAATGACCATGGCCAAGAAATAGGTACTTACCAGAGATCCTTGACTAAGAAATTTATATCTCAATACTGTGGCTCTCTTTTTTTTCTGAAATATGAAATACCTGTTTCCATCTCCTCGGATGAGAAGGGCATTGTTCATCTGTGCACAGTACTGGCCTGTCTTGGTGGCTGTCCCCCAACAAGGAAACACTATACTGCTATGCCTCAAATTCCACAGCAGGCCAGTGCCTCTTGTCTCTTTCTCTGGAAGACATTCTCACTTTTGAAAGGTTTTACATCTATATTGCAGAGATTTATTTTTAATTTTTCAAAACTTCCCTGCTATCCTCCAAAGAGCCCTAAACTATAAGTTCCTATTTAAATTCTGCCCCCAGCAAGCTGATTTATACTTGAGTTCAGTGTTTTATTATTGTCGAATGTCACCTATAAGACAGGGTCTTTGGGGAAACCTGCAGACTTTCTGATTTTTCCAAAGGTCGCTTGTTATATGACTGATCTCTGAGCACTTTTTCATCTTCAACTATCTGTGTGTGTTGACATGTCCAGAGCCACTATGGCTGTAGGAAATGCTAGAGCTCCGGTGGACTGTGTGGCTTAACAATGCCAGAAAAGAACCACTGCTCCCCTCCCACCTGACAAAGAGCACCTATTTCCCCTCAAACCAAAATGTGGTTTACACCCAAGTGAACTGGCTGCCACCCTTGTACCCCCACCTTAAGATGGCCACCCTTGTGTGCTTGGGCCTCCCTGGAATTACAATGTATTTCTCCGTGTTTGTGCTTGCCCCCCATCTTTCCCTCTTGGAAATGCATGTTTGTCACAGGAGACTAAGCTTTATCTCCGTTGTATTGCCAAGCCCAGGCTTTCTGGAGCATTCCATCAGCATTTGCCTGCTAACTCGTTAAAGAAGGAGTCAGGTAAATGTGGTCTCCTTTGTGCACTTGGCTGGTTGGTCAGGTGGCAGTGTGGTGCAGGGTTCTTGGTCTCTGCTCACCTTCATATAAATGAAGGGTCATGGCCAATTAAGGATGTCCCTTCTAGAGACTGAGAACGTAGTAAGAAGAGGCAGAAATAATGCAAAGATCCACCAAGTATTTGCTTTCCCTTTAAGAGAACCTTGAATGACTGAGAGATTGCAGATAAAACATTTTTATATATAGGTGTAATTAGTCAGCATAGTGAATTTCATCAACCCCAAATACATGGTGGTGTTTGTTTGTTTGTTGTTTGTTTATTTCTGAGGAGGGCATAGCCTTCAGTTCTCTAGTCTGAGACCACTTTCTGTCTATATCATTGTTTCATAAAATTATATTGGGATTACATACACTCTGGTTCGCATTCACTCCATTTTTGCAGTAGATAAAATATTTCATAATTTCCAACTTAGTATTTTCTATATAAACATTTTTACCAATGTAGTTGAGTAAATATAAAAAAGGGAGATAAATTAGCTGTTGTTTATTTTTTATTTATTTTCTTGAACAAGACAAAAATGTTAAACTTTTGATGAAAATTGAAGACCAACAGTAACATGATCCGAAGCACAATCCTCCTGATTAAAAATATTAAGTGAGGTATTCTCTGTTACCCCATTAGAGCTACATTTCTGTTTTTCTAAGAGGTCATATGGAAAGCTTGAAATGACACTAATATAAGTAGAATTAATCCCACTGTAATCTCCTCTTGCAGACTCTTCCTCTGACATGTAATGGTGTATAATGTTGAGCCTCCTAGGCTTTAGCTTTGGGGTTTGCTCACTATTCATTCTAAACCAAGTCCTCAGCTAATGCTCGTGGTGACCAGCTAACACGGCCACAGTATATATTGTTGAGAAGATGCTTGATTTACATAGCAAGTGTCATTTGTTCCTGTCTTAACACACACATATCTCACATGAACCTAAAATCCCTGAGGCCCTTTGCTGATCACTCATTCCCTGAGGAACAGTGCACAAGACTGTCTGGCCAATCCTTCCATACCAAACTGGTTAACTGATAAATGACATGAGTGATGGTACTTACTCAGCAACATAAAAATTAATTTTACTCTACCATTGACTATGTGGTCAAATTTTCGTATCTCCATCTTTCAAGGAGGTATGATTTTGATTCTTAAATGCAGTGTTTTGCTAAGTCAATAGATATTTTGTTTGTAATAGAATAATATGAGCAATGGAAAAGTCTTCATTTCAGCAAATGAGTTTTATATTCAGTAGCAAGTCATTAAATCCAATCA